>NC_066567.1:5311974-5321974 GCF_024679095.1 Eriocheir sinensis | reverse complement strand
AATTTTCCCACACTTCCCTACTTCCTTTCCCTTTTACCCGTCGCTCATTCTCCTCTTCGTACATTTTTACCTGTTTCTTTCTTCGTCTCACCTGCGCACACCTGGCCTCGCCTCTCCACTTACCTGGCATAGGCGTCCACAGGTAAACATCAATGGTGCTGTGGTGTTGCGTGTGTTGCCTGACTCAAGTTTTGGTTCAGTATTGTAAATTATATATGTGGCAGGCAACCCGTAATGTATGTGTGTGTGTGTGTGTGTGTGTGTGTGTGTGTTGGAAAGTGTGACTGGCTAAGTGGATGCGCATGGCTGACTAGATGAGTGGCTGACCAGCGAACTGAGTGGCTGAGTGCCTAGATAGATGACGAAGCTAAATGGATAAGTCACTTTGTATCTGACTAACTGACTCTAACTGACTAACTGACTGACTCTTAGGTTGGTATAAAATAAGAGACTTTCACTTCTCGCATCACGTATTTCTATAGATCAAAGAGGGGGTCAATCGGGATCTAATGAGTGGTTCCTTAGGTTCACGATACAGAAGAAGGGTCAGACTACCACTAGGGTCATAAAACTACTTCTGGAAATACCCCAGACTCATAGGAAAGCCTTGTCAAATAGGTGAACTTTGGCAACGAAATGTTTTAAAATACGACCCTTAGATTGTGTTCGAGTGTTTAAAATGCTTAGTCCTCTTCTGTCTGCATGAGTGGCTGATTAGCTTACGGGCAGGTGTGTGAAGGAAGGCTACCTTTCTGTATGAGTGTGTTGCTTACCTGTGAGTGTATGTATCTACCTGTCTGTAACCTCGGGGCTGTGTGTCTGTTTGTCCTTGTTCTTTTGTCAGTCTGTCTGTCTATCTATCCATCTATGTTTGAGAGAGAGCGAGAGAGGGAGGGAGAAAGGCTGGGGGGGAGGGGGTAGGCGTCGGCACATACAAGGCTTTAACTCCCATGAACTTTTGGTGGTTACAAGAAAAATAAAAAATAAAAGAGAAAAATGTGTTCGCCAGCCTCCGCCTTTCACGCCTTTCATTATCTCACTTTCTCTCATTGTCCTTTAAGTGGTTTTATCCGCCTCACACACACACGAACACACACACACACACACACACACACACACACACACACACACACACACACACACACACACACACACACACCTGCATGGCTTACCTAGGCTGGGTTTGGCCGAGGGTTGTGGCGTCCCTGGTTAATTGTCACCTAATGGTTCTAAGCCCGTGCGTGGCTAAGTGCGTAATGGTGCGCCCGATGCGCCTTCAGACACGGCTACACTTTGACGCCTTAAGTATTACCCAACGCGCCCAGAAAGTGTAGCGGCGGAGGCGGGGCGCGGCGGTGCACTCCCAGGATATTTTTTTGTGTGTTTGTGTGTGTTGTGTTTTTGTCAGGTGCCACATAAAGATTTACCTGTTTAAATTTTGCGTTGCCTCTAGATTATTTATTTATTTGTCTATTTATTTATTTGTTTGTGTTTGTGTCCGTCTTCTTTAGTCAGGTGTTAGGTTAGGTTAGGTCAGGTTAGGTGTTTGAGTGGTGTGTGTGTTACCTGTAGATCCACCGTGATTTTCCTGTACGAGTATCTGTAATTAAGTCACCAGGTAGTACAAGGGATACTTTGAAACGTGAGGGATTGAGGGAAGTTAAGAAGTGTTGTGATAGAGGAGAGTGAGGATAAAGAGGATGGGAGTGAAGGAAGGTGGGATGAAAAGGGAGGGTGGAAAGAAATTGGAGAGAAAACAAAGAGAGAGAAAAGGGAAACGTATGGAAAGAGATAAGGGAAGGTCGGAAGATAGAGATGATAAGGGAGGAAGGGAAAGAAAGGAAGAGGAGGGAAAAGGAAAATATATATTGTGCCATGAAATATGAAGAAAACACACACACACACACACACACACACACACACACACACACACACACACACACACACACACACACACACACACACACACACACACACAGCTGGCACGTGGCGACACAATGGCGTGGTGTGTCTGCCCGCACGCGCGCCATCCTCCCATCCTCCTCCTCCCCCCCCTCCCTCCCTCCTCCAGGAAGTGACGGAGAGAAGGTGAGGGAAGTTGCCCAAAGAATAGAGACGAACTTTAAAACGGGGGGGAGGGGAAGAAGAGGCAGTAGAAGAAGGGGGAAGTTGTAGTTAAAGAGGTAACGTTAAAGGATGAAGGGCATTTCTTAAGGTGCACGTGGCCTCGGTGTTCATTTCCGTCTCATTGGGGGAAGGTTAAAACGGTGTTGTTAAGATAGGGCGGAAGTGAAAATAGGGAAATTGTTCTTATCTATTACTCTCTTAATATTATTCTTACTTACCTCCATCTCATCTTCCTTTTAAAGTGTGATCAGTTTATGCATCATCTATTTTGGGGGATTAAAATCATGGCACAAATTTGGCCCGTCGCTGCTGCCGGGTTAAAGTCCTTCCATCTGTCCCTTTTTAATCGTCCTCCTCTTCCTTCCCTTCCTCCTTTTTCTTCTCTTCTTCTTCCTCTTCATCCTCCTATTCTTCGTCTTCCTCCTTCTGCTACTCTTAATCGTCCTCCTCTTCTTCCTTCCCTTCCTCCTTTTTTTCTCTTCTTCATCTTCTTCCTCCTATTCTTCGTTCTCCTTCTGCTACTCTTTTTAATACCACCACGATGACCACCACCACCACCCTTATCACCACCAACTCACCACCTTCACCCTCACCATCACCACTTCACCACCCTCATCACCACCACTTCACCACCTTCATCACCACCTCACCACCCTCACCTGCCTGCCTACCTGTACACACACGTGGACAAAGGGCTCTCCCATGCAACTTTCTCCCGTGTCTGGCTCAAGATAAGCTGTAAGTAATGTGGCCACGGAGAGAGAGAGAGAGAGAGAGAGAGAGAGAGAGAGGCAGGCCTTATGCTGTATTCTTCTCTATCTTGTTTCTTTAAGGTAATTATGTATATGTATTTGCTTGCTTGCTTTTTCTTCTTCTTCTTCGTCTTCATCTTTTTCTTCATCTTCTTCGTCTTCGTCTTCGTCTTTTTCTTCTTCTTCTTCTTCTTTGTTATCTTGTGCATCGCTATTCCTCTTGTCCTCCTGCTCCCTTTCTCTTCCTCTTAATATTTGTTTTTCTCCTCCTCCTCCTCCTCCTCCTCCTCCTCCTCAGTCGGATATACGTGATTAGCTGCAGCTCGAGTCACTCCTCCGAGAAGCCTTTTTTTATATATTCTTTTTCTTGTTTTCTTTTTTTTACGAACTCATCAACATAAAACTTTACCAATGTGCAAAAGAGTCAAGTGGGGCACAGAACAAACACTTGGGTCACGCCTTGCTCTCTCTCTCTCTCTCTCTCTCTCTCTCTCTCTCTCTCTCTCTCTCTCTCTCTCTCTCTCTCTCTCTCTCTCTCTCCGTTTTTTTTCATTTTTTCCTTCTTTCTTTCTTTTTCTTTCTTTTTTGTTGTTTTCAGTTTCGTTCGTTCAGTTTTTCTTCTTTTCATCAAGCATTATGTCGTAAACTTAATGGTATAATTCTCTCTCTCTCTCTCTCTCTCTCTCTCTCTCTCTCTCTCTCTCTCTCTCTCTCTCTCTCTCTCTCTCTCACGGACCTCTTCCTCGGCATAATTATCAACAGATCTCATTTGCGGTCCTACAATGCCCAGTTTAACCTCTCTTGGATGCATCTCGCTGCGCTTTTGTTTGTCGGAGTCATGACGCTATTGTTCGCGCCCACGACTCCGAAAGCGACGAACGGCGGGGAGGCTGCGTCAGAAGGCGGGAGGAGGAACGGGAGGGAGGAGGATGGGTGGCGGGGGGCGTGAAAGGGGGAAGGCTTGCGGGAGGGAAGGAAGGAGGAACATGTGGGCGGGTGGAGGGATGGTGGGGAGAGGAAGGAGGGAATATGGAAGGGTAGAGGGAATTTGGGCGGGAGGGAGAGTGGAATACGGGAGGGTGGAAGGATGTTAGGGAGAGGAAGGAGGGAATGAGGAAGTGTGGGAAGGAAAGATAGGGTGGACTAAGGGGGTTGGAGGGAGGTAGGGCAAGGAAGGTAGAATAAGGATGTAGTGGGGTGTGTGTGAGGGTGTAGGGGGTGGTTTGAGGGTATTGGGGGGGTGAGGGTGTAGGGGGGGGGGGATGCAGGGCGGGTCCGGGCGCCGTAATATCCTGTCTGGCATACATCAGGTTTCCGCGGCGGCCAGCGGGGTGTGGCGCGCCGCTTGTTTGTGTTTATCACCCAAAGGGAACGTTAATTAGCTTCATAAAATGCTGCCGTCTGTCTGGCCCGCGAGGAGGAGGAGGAGGAGGAGGAGGAGGAGGGGAAGGGGCAGGAGGAGCAGCAGGAGGAGGAGGGGGAGGGCGCGGCGACCCCATATTCAGTGTAGCGTGACAGGGACGCGGTGAAGACGGGGGCGTGCCTGGTTTTGTTTCCCTCAGCGGCGCGGAATGAGTGGCGGCAGGGTGGCAGGGTGGGCAGGGTGTAGGGTTGGCAGTGCGGGATGGACGAGTGTGGTGGCAGAGTAGGAGCAATGCTGAGGAGAGACTTGCCCCCTGCTGCCTTCTGAGGGCGGTTGGTGAAGGCCGGTTGGGGTGTTTCATCTTGTGGGCGGTGTTGGGGGTGTGGGTGGCAGTGTAGATGGTGGTGTGGGTGGTGGTGTGGGGGATGAGGTAGATGGTAGTGTGTGGTAGGCAGTGGGCGGTAATGTGGGCGGTGAGTGGTGGTGTTGTGGATTATGTGATCGGGAGGTGGTGTGGTAGGTGGTGTGGTTGGGAGATGGAGGTGTGGGCGACAGGGGATGATAGTGTGGTGGTTGGTGATGGGCGGTGGTGGTGTAGGCGGTGGGCGGCGGTGGGCGGGCATCGCCTGACCCGCCGCTCCTGTTTTCCGTAAACACTCACACGCAACACAAAGGCGAGTCCTTCCTCCTGAGGTGATCAGGCAAATGTTTTGTGTACCTAACACACACACACACACACACACACACACACACACACACACACACACACACACACACACACAGGAATGCACGCCCCGGTAGCCTCGCCGCCTGGCCCCCGTCGCCGCCGCCGCCGCCGCCGCCGCATGACCTGTGCACGCCAAAAGTGACCCGTGTTTACACATTCACATTCACTTTATTGACAAAAAACACACATCAGACCTGACATTCATTCCTAAATGCACACACATACATATGTATGTACATATGCTTTGTGTGCGTATACACACAGAGCAGCTTACACAGTCACACACACGCGCACACACACATACCTGCTGTCTCACGGGCGGCAGGACGCGGCGGTGACTCCGTGCGTGGCGGGGCCGCGGACACGTAGGGCACGGCGGAGGGGGGTGCGGGGGGGAAACACACACACACACACACACACACACACACACACACACACACACGGTCTTGTCTGTCCGCCGCGGCCCTCCGGCACAACAGTCCGCGATGGCTCCAGGACGCAAACAAACGCCACAAACAAGAGGGCCGGTGTTTGGAACCTTGTGTTTGGCGATGCAGTCTGGACCCCTACATATCTACAGCTCCCCCCACCCCCTTCTCCTGTTCTTGTTCCCCCTCCTCCGCCTCCTCCATCGCGGGCACTCAGCCGTGAACGCTCGCCGCCCATCCCGTACGAAATTAGATTCCTCGTTACCCCGAGTTGTCTCCGGCCGGTGCTCGCCTGTTCCCATTTCCCGAAGACGCCCCTCAACACACGCTAACCTCCGCCTGCGACGACGAGCCAGGCCTGCCGCAAAAACTGGACCTTCTGCAGGGCTTTCCTCCCCCCACTCTGACCCCCCTTACCCCTCTACAACCTCCTCCTCTAACCCCCACTAGCCCCCTACATACTTGGTGACTTTCGAAATGGTGGTTTGGTCTGGTTGTCTGGTTGTTCGGGTGAGTTATTGGGTTGTAAGGTTTGGTTGGTCAGTGTATTGGGTTGTTTAGTTGGTCGGTTGCGTCATCATCTTCTTTGTTGCTATCTTTATCTTCATCTTTTTCAACTTTTTTCCTCCTCCTCTTCCTCGTCCACCTCCTGCTCCTCTTATTTCGTAGCTGATGTTGCTCTCCTAACCTTTTGCCCTCTGATCCCGGAACGTGTCCCTCCCCCTCCTCTTCCCATCTTCCCCTCCTCCTCCTCCCCAACACAAAAACACACCCATATGTATAGTTGCCTCAGACCGTGATGGGGAAGGAAGGGGAAGGACGGGAAGGGGGAATACGTCTTGCCTCACGCTCTGAAGACAAAAGCGCCTATTCACTCCTCATTCCGTCATTCCCTTCCCCCCCAAACAAGTCTTCTCCCTATCCTCCTTCTCCTCCTCCTCCTCCTCCTCCTCTTCTCGTCTTCTCGTCTCGTGCTTTCTCTTTGTAGGGCAAAACTAAAGGGGGGGGGGGGGGGATCACACCGAATAGGAATGTATGGAGAAAAGAAAGGAGGGAGAGGAAGAGAGAAGGGATAAGGAAGAGAAATATGGAGAGAGAGAGAGAGAGAGAGAGAGAGAGAGAGAGAGAGAGAGAGAGAGAGAGAGAGAGAGAGAGAGAGAGAGAGAGAGAGAGAGAGAGAGAGAGAGAGAGAGAGAGAAGAAAAAAAAACTGAATTGAAAAATGAAATCAAGAGAAAAAAGATAGAGGGGAAGATGGAATGGAGAGAGACGAGAGGTAGGTAGGGAGGGAGGGAGAGAGGAAGGGAAGGAGGCATGGAGGGAAGAAGGGCAGACGTGAAGGAGGGAATGATAAAGCAACTTAAATCCTTGACATAATTAACCTCTGATATCTAGACACTTGCATGACCAGTAGAAAGGAGGGGGGGGGGGGAGAGGGGGGGAGGGAAGGAGGGACGGAAGGAGCCTGGATGGATATGAACTGGAGGAGGTGAGGGAGAGAATGAAGGAGTCTGCAAGGATATGAACTGGAGGAGGTGAGGGAGGGAATGAAGGAGTCTGCAAGGATATGAACTGGAGGAGGTGAGGGAGGGAATGAAGGAGCCTGGATGGATATGAACTGGAGGAGGTGAGGGAGGGAATGAAGTTGAGAAGATCGAGAGAAGATGGAATGGAGAGGAGGAAAATATTTTAGTTCGGAACGAAAAATATGAGAAGAGGAATAGGAGAGAAATGAAGAAAAGTGGAGATAGATAAGAATAAGGAAAGAAGGGAGGTAAAGTTAGGAGAAAAAAGCAGAAAAAGAAAACGGAAGGAAGGAAGAAGAAAGGGAAAAAAAAAGGGACTGGAGAAAGGCAGAGATACGAAAAAGAGCAGAAAAAGAGGAGATGGAAGAAAACAGATAAAACACAAATACAGAGGAGGAAAAATGAAGACAGAAGAAAACAAAGTGAGGACAGAGAAGAGGAAAGGGATGGAGGGATGGACTGAAGGGAGAGAGAGAGAGAGAGAGAGAGAGAGAGAGAGAGAGAGAGAGAGAGAGAGAGAGAGAGAGAGAGAGAGAGAGAGAGAGAGAGAGAGAGAACCCCCGACACACACACAAAAAAAAAGAAAGAACGGTACACTGATTTGCTAGTCATTTATTCTCTCGATTCCGGATTTGTTGAAGGAGGAGGAGGAGGAGGAGGAGGAGGAAAGGGAAGAGGAAAGGGAGGCGGTGAGAGGTAAGGGGGGGGTCAGGTAAGGTAAGGTGTGTACACAAAATGATTAGTATACCTGTGTGACCTCGTTCCTCTTCTTCCCTTTGTGCCCGACGCTCCGTATCTCCCTCCCGGTCAGGTGTGGGTGAGTGGTTTATTCGTCCTTTCCTTTCTCCTTCTCTTTCTCTTTAGTTTCTCTTTCGAATTTTTCTCTCTTTTTCCTTTTACATTTTCCTGGTGGGCGTGTTTTCCTTTTTCATTTTTTTTATTTTCCTTGATTTCTCTTTCTCTTTCGATTTTCCTCTCTTTTTCCTTTTACATTTTCCTGGTGAGCTTGTTTTCCTTTTTTATTTTTTTATTTTCCTTTATTTCTCTCTTTCTCTTTAGTTTCTCTTTCGACTTTTCCTCTCTTTGTCCTTTTACATTTTCCTGGTGGTCTTGTTTTCCTTTTTTATTTTATTTTCCTTTCGTTTAGTTATCATTTTAATTTTCCTTTATTTCTCTCTTTAGTTTCTCTTTCGATTTTCCTCTTTTTCTCCTTTTGTATTTTCCTGATGGGCGTGTTTTCCTTTTTTCCTTTTGCTCTTCGTTTATTTTTCTATTTTCCTTTATTTTTATTTCGACTTTTCTCTTTTTCCCTTTTTGCATTTTCCTTTTTTTGCTTTTCCTTTTTCCTCCTTTCCCTTTCGTTTGTTTTTTTGGTATTTTCCTTTTATTTTTATTTGTAGTTTTGTTATGGGGGGAAGGGGGGGAAGAGAGAGAGAGAGAGAGAGAGAGAGAGAGAGAGAGAGAGAGAGAGAGAGAGAGAGAGATGACTGGTGCAATATTTATCTATTTAACTATTTATTTATTTACATATTTATCAGTGTATTAATGTTATTTATGTATTTGCACTATCCACAGATTCTCGCGGACGTGGGGGAAACGTTTGCACGCCCGTGTTTGCTGAGTTTACTGACTGAAAAAATACAGGTAAGGGACTTTTTACCTTATGTTAATTTTTCTTACCTTAACCTGCCTTACCCTACTTTACCTTGCCCGATCTTACCTTGTCCTGTCTTACCTTGCCTAAATTACTGTGTCTCGATTTCCTTTAACTTAGCATCTTTATCTTTCCTTAACTTACCTTACCTTACCTTGCCTTACCTAACCTTACTTCACTGTACCTATCCTAAGCTAACCTAACCCAATCCAACCAAACCCAAACCAAACCTAACCTTACCTTACCTTATCTTACCTTACCTTACCTTCCTCACCCTAACCTAAATTGACTCAACCAAACCAAACCAATCCTAACCTAACCTAACCTAACCTATCCAAACCTTACCCAATCCAACCAAAGCTAACCTAACCTAACCTATCCAAACCTTATCCAATCCAACCAAAGCTAACCCAACCTAACTTAACCTTACCTATTTTTACCATACCTTACCTTACCTCCCCTAGCCTAACCTTAATTTACTCTACCTTACCTTACCTTGCCTTACCTATAAATATTTACCTTTACCTATTGATCTTCAGGTGTGGACAGGTGAGTAATGAGCCCACCTATGCCTTTCTCTTACCCTAACACACCTGGCTAAAGGGATGAAGGGGAGAATGGAAAAGGGGCGAAGAAAGCCGTAATAAAAGGGTGAAGAGGGGAAATTGGGGAACCAGAAAGGGGGAAGAAAGGAATAATGAAAGGGAGTGAGAGGGGAAGGGAAAAGGATGAAAGAATGAAGAAATGGAGGAGAGGGAAATTGGGGAAGGGAGAGGTTTAAGAGGAACAATGAAATGGGGTGAAAGGGAGGTTGGGGAGAGGAGAAAGATGGAGGGAAGGAATGATAAAGGGGAGGGAAATCGGAGAAGGGAGAAGTGGAGAGAAAATATAATGGAGGGGAGGGAAAGTGGGTTGGGAGAAAGAGAAGAGGGGAAAGAAAGGAATAATGGATAGGAGTAAAGGGGAAGTTGGGGAAGGGAGAAGGGGGAATAAAAGAGGGGACGAGGGGGAAGGGAGAGTAGGGAATGGAGGAGGGGAGGGGAAGAGGAGGGAAAGAGGGGGCGATAACCTTTGTCAATAAGTATGCGCGTGTGTTTTTATTTTCTTTTTATTTTGTCACAGGTAAACGCACATTGGCAAACCTCGTACGGAAGTAAATAGATAAATCCAGACAGGACAAACAAACAAGCAAGAAAAATGTAAAAAAAAAAATACACGTTACACACACACACACACACACACACACACACACACACACACACACGATAAAAAACGAAAAAGCGAAATATTAAAAGCGCAAACCAACAGTCGGTCGTAACCCATCTCTCTCTCTCTCTCTCTCTCTCTCTCTCTCTCTCTCTCTCTCTCTCTCTCTCTCTCTCTCTCTCACTCACACACACACACACACACACACACACACACGC
>NC_066567.1:5294474-5306974 GCF_024679095.1 Eriocheir sinensis | reverse complement strand
GGCGTCGTAATTACAGCCTGGTGGGGGCGGCGCGGGATGATCGGCGGAGCGCGGGGCCGCCGGTCTTTCATCTGCTGGTCCGCGGCCACGCACCTGCTCGGAAAAAGGTGCTTAATTACCTGCCGATTTCAGCCGTCTCGCCCACACAATATCGCGACAACAACAAGTGCCAGTTTTGCTTGCCACGGCGACGGAAGGGAGGAAGGGAGGGAAGGAAGGAGGGAGAGGGGCATGGAGATAGAAAGCAGAGAAAGGTTGGAAAGTGCGTTGACCGTCAGGAGGAAAGGAAGAGAAAGAGGGAGAGAGAAGTAGAGATAAGAAGAGAGATAAGGAGGGGAAGAAGTGATGGATATTGGGTTAAAGTTGTGAAGGAAGGAAGAGAGAAAGGAAGGAGGAAAGAAAGAAGGGCAGGAAGGGAAAGAGGAAGGATGGAAAGACGGAAGGAAGGAAAGAAAGATGGACAAAGGGAGAAAGAGAGAGCAGGAATGGAGGGGGAGATAAAGATTAGGGTAAAAGTGGGGAGAAGAATAATGCGAGGGGAAGTAGGCAAGAAGGGAAGGGAGACAAGGAGTGAAGGGAAGGAGATGGGATGAGATAGGAGACGGAAGGGAAGGGAGACAAGGAGTGAAGGGAAGAAGATGGGATGAGATATAAGATAGAAGGGAAGGGAGACAAGGAGTGAAGGGAAGAAGATGGGATGAGATAGGAGACGGAAGGGGAGGGAGACAAGGAGTGAAGGGAAGGGGGAGGGATGAGATATAAGACGGAAGGGAAGGGAGACAAGGAGTGAAGGGAAGAAGATGGGATGAGATAGGAGACGGAAGGGAAGGAAGGGTGGCAGTGTTGATCAGTAGAGGAATATGGGTGAAAAGAATACTGCATGGAAGAAAAAGATGGAGAAGAAAGTTGAAAATTCAAAGAGTGTGAGGAACATTGTGGAGGAGAGGACGGAGGAGGGGAGGAAGGTTGCTGCTCTCATGTCTAAAGTTGTCCTTGTTTGTCCTTTATTCTATTTTTGTTTCCTTCTGTGCCTACTCTTCCTCCTCCTCTTTAGTGTTTGAAGTGGCTGTTTTTGTGTATGCGTGCGCGCGCGTACACACACACACACACACACACACACACACACACACACACACGAGAGAGAGAGAGAGAGAGAGAGAGAGAGAGAGAGAGAGAGAGAGAGAGAGAGAGAGAGAGAGAGAGAGAGAGAGAGAGAGACATTGTTTTGGGTCTAAAAACAAGAAAACCAAACAAGTTTTTTTTGAGAGTAAGTTTAATCGGAAGTTCGAATGCTGGTCTCTGCTGGGTCACCTCCTCCTCCTCCTCCTCCTCCTCCTCCTCCTCCTCCTCCTCCTCCTTCTCCTTCTCCTCCTCCTTCTCCTCGGGGAAGACTAAATAGTTTCAAATATTTCGCTGATTTTTCTTCATTTCATTTAATGATTTTTTCCCAATTATTGAGAGAGAGAGAGAGAGAGAGAGAGAGAGAGAGAGAGAGAGAGAGAGAGAGAGAGAGAGAGAGAGAGAGAGAGAGAGAGAGAGAGAGAGAGAGAGAGAGAGAGAGACGAGTGCCACTCCAGCGTTAACCTGTAATTTACCTGGAAGAAAAAATAAGACAGACAGGTAAAGAAACACAGGTGAGGTTTAGATGGTGGAGGTGTTGAAGAAGGTGGATGTGGTGGTGGTGGTGATGGTAGTTGTTATTGTTGTTGTTGGTTGTTATTGGTGGTGGTTGATGATGGTGGTGATGGTGTTAGTGGTGATGGTGTTAGTGGTGTTGCTATTTAAGAGAGGAAAGATGGGAAAAGAAGTGAAATGTAGAAGGAAAGATGTTGAGAGAAGAAAGATGTGAAGAAAGATGTGGTTAAGTGGCGGAAATATTGGAAACAGCAAAAGAGAGGGAGGAGGAGGAGGAACAAGAATAAGAAAAACAAACAAACAAACAAACACGAAAAAAAGTAGAAATGGAGAGAAAAACAGGTAAAACTGCATAACCAAAGTGAAAAACGAAAAAAGAAAAATGAAGAAAAAGAGGAAAAACTGCAATCAAGTATAAACCTGTACGAAGCACATGCTCTGTTTCACTTCACTCCCCCCCCCCCCCCCCCCCCCCCCAAAAAAAAAAAGGAAAACGAAGGCAGAACATATAAATAAGGGCAGGGCAGTACTTAGGCGAGGGCGGAGGGCCGGGGGAGCGTGTTATCCGGTGACCTGATGTATAATGTTGCCGTGAGGGATGACCTGATGCCCAGATTACCCGTGACCTGCAGGTAAAGGTGTGCTGGGCCAGGTATACATCGGCAGGTAGAGAGGAGGGGGGGGGGGAGGAGGAGGGGAGGTAGGGAGGTAAGGGAAGGGGGTTGTACTGTAGGTGAGTGAGTAAGTGAGTGAGTGGGAGGGGTCGTGTGTGTGTGTGTGTGTGTGTGTGTGTGTGTGTGTGTGTGTGTGTGTGTGTGTGTGTGTGTGTGTGTGTGTGTGTGTGTGTGTGTTCTTTTCTATTTTCCGTCTTTCTTTCCTGTCTATACCTGTTTCATTACTTCACATCATTGAGAGAGAGAGAGAGAGAGAGAGAGAGAGAGAGAGAGAGAGAGAGAGAGAGAGAGAGAGAGAGAGAGAGAGAGAGAGAGAGAGATTGTTATTTCCCGTCACTCTCTGAAGCGTCTCCCATAAACAGGTCGACCATTTGCTATGAATCAGGAAAGCAAACAGGTGAGATGGATTGTTTAAGACAGGTAACAGAGAAACGCGGCTCCGGAAAGGTAAACACACACACACACACACACACACACACACACACACACACACACACACACACACGACAGAGTATATAATAGATAATCCAATGTTAGGGGAGGAATATAACTTTCGGAAGAGCAAACACACACACACACACACACACACACACACACACACACACACACACACACACACACACACACACACACACACACACACACACACACACACACACACACACACACACACACACACACACACACACATTAATAGAGTGTTGAGGTGAAAGTCTTGAGAATCTGAAAATAAAGAAGGAAAGAAAAAGAAAAAAAAAGAGCAACGTACGCCTCCCTCTAAATCAGGTTACCGAGAGAGAGAGAGAGAGAGAGAGAGAGAGAGAGAGAGAGAGAGAGAGAGAAAGCTGTGTCAGTCAGTCCGCTTTCTTTCTCTCTTTATTTACTTACCTTTTTATTTATTGGTTTACTAATTTATATTCTATTTCTTCCTCTTTTTTCCATTTCCTCTTCGTTTCTCTTTTTTTATTCCCTTACATTAATTATCTTTCCATACCTCTCTCATCACCTCTGTTTTTCTCCATTATTTATCTTATTTCAATCCCTTTATCTTTCTTTCCGTTCCCTTTTCTCTCTTTCTCTTTTCTTACATTCTTTTCTTCCTCCCTTTCACATCCCTTTCCTTTTCTCCCCGTTCCTTCACCTCCGTTTTTCTTTTCCCTTCTCTCTTTTCCTTACCTTTCATTCCTCCTTTCTATTCCTATTCATTCCGTTTTCCTTCCTTGCCATTCATTTCTTTTTCTTTTCTTCCCATCCATTGCGTCTCCATTCCTTCCCTTCCGTCTCCTCTCATTCCCATCCCTTTCCTCCTTCTCTTCCATTTCACAACCTGCTCATCCTTTCCCTTTCATTCCCACGCTTTGTCCCGTTAGTACTTTCCCCTCTCTCTTCCACTCTATCTCCCTCCTCCTCCCCCCCCTCCGTCACTGCAGGCTGGCGTGTGTAAGAGACAACTCAGGTGGCTCTCATTCACCTCGTGTTTTTATCGTAAAGTCGCGATTCACTTTGCAGCAGTCAGTAATTAGCAACCGATGACTCGACTCAACTCAGTGTTTCTCTCTCTCTCTCTCTCTCTCTCTCTCTCTCTCTCTCTTCAGTCCGTTTATAGTTAAGAGAGAGAGAGAGAGAGGGAGAGAGAGAGAGAGAGAGTTTAGTATGACATTCACTTTTTTTCACTATCCTACTATCCTTCTCTTCTCTCTCTATCATCCTCTTTTTCGTCATTTCCCTTAACATATCTCCCTTCTCCTCCTGCTTTAATCTTCATCATCATCATCATCATCATCATTATCATCCTTTTTTCCTCTTTCTTCTCCTCCTTCTCCCCCTCCTAGCATACCTTACCTGTGTGCATCTTAAGGACAGGTGTGATTTACAAGGCTTACCTGTCGCTCACCTTTTCTTTCTATAAGCAAGAGTTGGAGGGCAGTTTTATGGATGGTTTAAAGTTACCCAAGAAAGCGAACGTTCGTGTTATATATAAAGAGTCGCTCAGCTCCTGGGTGGCAATGCGTTAAGGGAAGGGTTGAGGCGGAATGAACCTGTAATCGTAAAGTCGTTGATTAATCTTTCATATCGTAATAGAGGTTGATGTGGAGGGGGAGGAGGAGGGAGAGGGGAATGGAGAAAGGTATTATTTGATGTTTGTGGAATGTCCGGTCTCTCCCTCCCTCTCTCCCTCTCTCTCACTCTCTCTCACTCTCTTTCTCTCCCTCAATCGACTCCATCCACTTCACTCTCACTCTCCACACCTGCATATCACCTGAGACTTACCTTGTTGTGCCGTCCCGTTTCCTTACCTGTCCTGAACCCCCATAGTAAGAACCCCCCCCACACCTGCCCCCCACCTGTGCCCCCCTCACCTGGCCGCACACCTGAGAGGGAGCCAAAGTGATAATTAACCTGTAGGAGGGAGAATGACCCCTTAGCACCTGGGGAAAGAG
Source organism: Eriocheir sinensis (assembly GCF_024679095.1). NCBI lineage: Eukaryota > Metazoa > Arthropoda > Malacostraca > Decapoda > Varunidae > Eriocheir > Eriocheir sinensis. The sequence goes on along the minus strand of NC_066567.1, from coordinate 5,302,224 downwards.
GTCACCGAGGGGTCTTTAAGAGGGTGTGTGTGGCATGATTACCGGCAGTCTGTCATGCCTTCAGTGGTCATGCCCTTTGGCTCCACACGCACCCCCTCCTATCGCTGATCCCCACTTCGATACCCCCTCACTCAGTCTCCTCATTCCCTCCCTCCTCCTCCCCATCTTCCGTCCCCGAGTGTCCCCTCCTTACCATCACATCCCCTTTCCCCTTTCCTCCTCCCTCCTTTTCCTCCTCCTCCTCCTCCTCCTCCTCCCCCCGGCATTCCTCCGCTGCTGTAACGCGTCCAGAAAATCACGAATGTTGCGTTTTTATTGCCGCTCTACATGAATACACTATTACTGCCCCTTCCTCTTCCTTCTTCCTCTTCTTCTTCCTTCTTCCTCTTCCTCTTCTTGTTCATTGTGGCTGTTCTTGTTCTTATTCTTCTTGTTCTTGTTTACTTTGTTTTTTTCTTGTTCTTGATCTTGTTCTTGCTCTTCTTGTTCTTGTTCTTGTTCTTGTTCTTGTTCTTCTTCATCTTTTTCTTCTTTTTCCATTAAGTGAGCCTGTGTTTGTGTTTGTTTATTTCCAGTTTATTATTTTTTTTGGTTGATTGTTGGGTCGCTTTTTGGTTGTGGCTAATGGGGACACACACACACACACACACACACACGCACACACACACACACCTCCCCCCACACACACTTACCACAAGACAACTGCTGCAACTAACAAAAAATAAATGAAAAGAAAGAAAAGTACAGCAAAGAAAGAATAAAAGACGAAGGATGAGCGCCGAAAAAAAAAAAAAAAAAAGAGAGAACAGTTGAATCCTCTTTTGTGTGAGATTAACTTGTCGTGTGATGGGGATAAAATTATTTCACGTGTCGCGGCCGTCAGGTGGTAGTGGGGGGGTGGGGGGGGGTTGAGGTGGGGGGTAGGTAGGTGGTGATGGGGTGAGGATGAGGATAGGTGGGTGGTGGTCAGGGTGGTGGTTGTGATGGTGGTGGTGGCGGTGGGGGCGGGTGGAGGTAGGAGGGGGGGTGGAGGCGGAGGTGGGTAGGTGGGTGGTGGTGGGGTGAGGATGGGGATAGGTGGTGGATAGGTGGGTGGTGGTCGGGGTGGGGGCGGGTGGAGGTATGAGGGAGGTGGATAGGTGGTGGTGTTGGTGTTGGTGGGGGCGGGTGGAGGTAGGAGGGGGGGTGGATAGGTGGTGGTGGTGGTGGTGCAGCGTGTGCCTGGCTTCTGGTATTGCCGAAGGAGTTGTCTAAAGAGTTCTAAAGACTAGTTTGGTGGTAATGTAACTTTTTCTTTAATGTAGACGTCGTATTTTTTTTTGTCCTATTCGTTCCACCTTGATTATTAACTCTGAAAACATTGTTGTACTCTTTTCTATCTTTTATTTTTCTATAACTAAATGAGTTTTAAAATAAAGTACCGCCACGTTGAGAGATTGAATAATATTACTCAAATATCAACTCAGAGTGCTTTAGGGGCACCTCACACACACACACACACACAAAAAAAAAAAAACTTGGACACGTCGCTCACCTGTCTGCCTCTGGTGATAATAGACCACCTGGCATCACCCTCACCTGGGCACCGCGGGCACATGTGGTCACCCAGCTGTCCCGCTACAACATTCGATACGCCCAACACCTTAACGCAAGACTCCTCAAAGAACGAATCGTCATTGGTCTCTGTTTGGAGCGCCAATTCACAACTTAGGTTATTTTAGGTTAGGCACAAGTTTCTTATTTAGACATCTTAATAGGTACCAGGCGACGAGATGCTCAAAGTTCTCACTGTTCTTAAGAGTCATGGAAAAGGATCGTGAGGGGAGTGAGTAGAATATATTTGACTCGGTAAGTTTGAGGACCTTATTGTTTCTTTAGCGGTGTGAGTCTTAAACATCTACCTCAACCTCGTGTCTTTTTATCCACGAAACTCCACCAAGGGACCATCAAGAGACGTAGTCACTATCCACCACCTGCTGCTCCTCTTCTTCCTTCTTTTCCTGCTGCCTTTTTTTTTTATCTCCTCTTACTCCTCTTCCTTCTTCACCATCTTGCCTCGCCACCAAAATGACAATTGCATGCAGTACTCACTCTCTACTACCTCCTCCTCCACCCCTCCTTCCTCCTCCTCTAAGTACAAGGAGAAATTACCTCCAGGGACTGTATTAGCGGAGGGAGGGCTCAGGGCGGGAGGGAAAACGCCAGTCATTGAAATAACTCAGTGTAGGTAAAGCTTATGGGTGATAGCGGGAGGGAGGGAGGAGGGAGGGAAGGCTGATGGTGATGATGGTGATGATGCTTACTCCTGGATGATGAAGGGGAGGAGCAGTGTATAGTTCTTGCTTTGTCCGGCTCTGTGTGTGTGTGTGTGTGTGTGTGTGTTGGGGGTTAGGTTAGGGGGGAGAGGAGAGAGGAGAGATGGATGCGTCTGAGAAACGAACTCTGGGCCTGGCTGTGCATCGACTCTCCCTTCCCCCTACTCTCCTCTCCCCTCCCTCTTCTCCCTATCCTTCCTCTCCTCTCGTTCATCCTTGTTTATGCGGATTCGTGGCTGTTTATTGGGCCGGATTGCGGGTCTTGCTGCGGCCCTCCCATCATTACCGCCAGCTCTTGTTGCTCTCCGTATCAGTCTATTGAGGATAATGAGAACTTTGCATGAGATCACTCCCCCGGCCATTCTCCAGGGAGCACCATACACCTTTACCCCGGGGTCGAGAGTCTGGTCCTACGGTAGCCCAGGTTGTGTTCTCAGGTGAGTCGCCAGGTAGCTTAGCGCCCTCCCAGTGCCGGAAACGAAGCCTCAGGTATGCAAATCACCTTATACGGTTTGATGGGTAATTTGGGTTAACCTGCCCGCTGATTAGGTATTGTGGTAGTACAGGTATGGTGGGGCGTAGACAGGTGATGTATAGAGTGTGTGTGTGTGTGTGTGTGTGTGTGTGTGTTGTTTTTGTGGAGTGGACGCTGCCTGACCAGTTGTTACCAAATGAGAGCTTAGAGAGAGAGAGAGAGAGAGAGAGAGAGAGAGAGAGAGAGAGAGAGAGAGAGAGAGAGAGAGAGAGAGAGAGAGAGAGATTTTTACTATTATTAAGATTGCGAAAGAATGCTTGATAAAAAAAATAATAGCTGAGTGAAAGAAACACGGAAGGAGAAAAAAGAACTGTGCAAAGAAACAGATAAAACAATAAACAGTGAATTTAATCCTTGTTACGAAATCGTCTACGGGTAGCACTTAAATTAATTAAAAAAAAAACTCTTTGAAGCCCTTTATATAAGCATCACGAGCCCTTTCTTATATAACCCTTCGCCACAGTTTTCTTACGTCATCTATACGTAACCTCCCAGCACCCATCCATACGCTCTATATACCTAACACTCCCACAAACATCTGAGGTTGGTATTCTCAGACACATCACACATCCCACATCAAATATTTTCAAAGGCCAAAAAGGAGGTCAATCGGGTCCTAATGGATGTTTATTTAGTTTCACGGTACAGATGAAACGTCAAACTACCACCAGGGTCATTAACTACCTCTGTGAATGCCGAAAACTCCTACGAAACTCTTGTCTAATATGTGTGCTTGGGCGCCGAAGTGTTTAAGAATATGGTCCTGAACCTCTCATGTCATCGCTAAGCAGGACTACCAAACTCTCCTTCTCCTCCATACACAAGACAAGCAGAACTATCCTTTGCCTTACGTCATTTCAAAGCAGAACTCCCCAACTTTTCCTTCACGTCATCTTTATACACCTTTTCCCCAAAACTCTCCACGTCGCCTATTTTTTTTTTTTTTTTTTTTACAGCAGAGGAGACAGCTCAAGGGCAAAAAAAAAAAAAAGGAAACTAATGAAAAAAAAGCCCTTTCTTCGCTGCTCCTAGACCTGAATCCCTTATTTCATTTCTAAGCAAACCCCCGAATATTTCTTCTTCAAGTCACCTGTATCTACACGAGAAGACCCGAATCCCTCTTCCCTCATCTCTTAGTAGCCCCTCAAACTCTCCTCCTTCACATCATATATCCCTTTCCATTTACGTAATTTATAAGCAGGCAGGACCTCTAAACTCTCCTTCTTTAGCCCTTCCATACACCATATTCTCTATTTCCTTACGTTACATCTAAGTAGGACCGCCATTCGTTCATTTTACATATACACAAGAGGAATTGAATACCTTTTCCCTTATGCCATCTCGCTCTCCTCCACTTTATCTATAGACAAGATTTGCTGAACCCCCTTTCTCGAAACTCTCCACCCTACGTCATCTCTACTCGAGGCTCCCTGATCCCCTTCCCTTCCGTCACCCGCGCGTCGTAACACGGTGGGTCCCGCGGCGGCCAGCGAGTGTCGGCGGCGGCGGCCAATTACTCGCGAGGGTTGGTTTGTGCTGTTTACGTCTCCGGCTCTCGACACGCCTGGCTGCACGCTAATCTGGAGCCGTGGTGAAGGACTGCTAATACTGCCACCCCCCACCCTCTACCCCCTTTCCCCTCCTCCTCCTCCTCCGTCTGGCCTGCCTAAGGGACATGCTGGTATATTGTTGCCCCCGAATCTACTTTGCCCGTCTTGCCCCGTTGCTTCTGTTTCTTTCTCTTCTGTTGTGAGGTTTGCTTTGTCTTAGTTGCTTCTGTTGTATTGCTTTTCTTGTAAGGGTTTTGTCTATCATTTTCGCTCATTCCCTTGCCCGTTCCCTCCCTGCTCCTTCTGTTTCTCTTCTCTGTTATATATATTTTAGCTGCTTTCCCCTGGCTTCTGTTGTTCCTGTTTCTCTGTTGTGGTTTACTTCTGTTATGTTGCTTCTGTTGCTTCTGTTGAGGTTATCTTTGTTACCATTTCTCTTCCTCTGCCCTTGTTTCATTTCTCCTTTTCATATCTCCCCCTTTTCCTTGCTCTGTTGCCTCTCTCTGTTGGTCCTGTTTCTCCTGTTTGTCTGTTTATTTCTGTCAGTTTGTATGTGTCTGTCTCTTACTCCTTCTCCCCCTCTCATCCTCAATTTCTCCATCTCTCCTCTCACCTCTCCCTCCCCCCCTCTCCTCCCTCACAATCTCTCCTCCATCTACCTCTCACCTGCGAGTTTTACCATGTGTGTGTGTGTGTGTGTGTGTGTGTGTGTGTGAGAGAGAGAGAGAGAGAGAGAGAGAGAGAGAGAGAGAGAGAGAGAGAGAGAGAGAGAGAGAGAGAGAGAGAGAGAGAGAGAGAGAGAGAGAGAGAGAGAGAAGAGGGAGGAGGGAAAGGCAACTAACAGACAGCCAAACAGACAGACGAAGAGGAAAACAAACCACACCTCCATTTTCCTCTTTTTTTCCCTTTTCTTTTTTCCTCTTCCTGATTTTTCGACTCCGTGTCATCCTATTTTTTTCCCTTTCTTTCCCTCTTTTTCTCACACCCATCCACTTCTTTTTCTTCACCTCTTCATTTTCTTCTTTGTTTCCTAATTTATTCATCATTTATCTTCCTCTACCTTCCTTCCATCCTCTCCATCTTTCCTATTCTTTCCTTAATGTTAGTGCTTGTTCCCTTCCTTCCATCCTTACCCATTCACCGCCATCATTTCCTTCTTCTTCTTCATCTTTGCTTTCTTTTCGTCTTCCTTCCCCTTTATCAGTTCTTTCTCTATTCTATCCAATCATCCCCTCTCCCCCACCCTTTCTTTTCCCCTCTCGTTCTTCTTCGCTTATTCCTTTCTTCCGTTCTTTATCCCATTCTTTCTATCCCTTCATCTCCTTTTTTTCACTTCTGTTCTTCATTTTCCTTCTTCTGTCCTTCATCTATTCCATTCACTCATCCCTCTCTCTCCCTTACCCTTCCATACTTATTCCCTCTTCTTCCTTATACTCTCTTTATTTCCTCATTTTCCGTCCTATCTATCCCATTCACTCGTCTCTCTTCCATCATTACGCTCTCCCTCTCTCTCTCTCCCCCCTCTCCCTCCCCTCCTCCAGGTGCAGGTAATTCAGGCAGCGGTGGGCCAGGTGAGGCGCGGAAACACCTGTCCAGTAATCGGGCGCATGCATTCCTTAACCAGCGAGGAAACGTCGGCTGATTGGCGTCGAAGTGAGCCGAGTAACGCAACGCTTTTTTTTTTCCTCACGTAGCGCGGATCACGAGGAGGAGGAGGAGGAGGAGGAGGTGTACGCAGAGGCTGAGCTATAGGTGTAGGAAGAGGTGGAGGAGGAAGAGGAAAAGGAAGAGGAAAAGGGAGTGAAAGAGGAGGAGTAGAAGAGGAAGGGGAAGAGGAGGAGGTGAAGGAGAAGAAGAGGAAAGGAGAGAAGTCATCTATTGAAAGCCAACACACACTCATTATTATTATTATTATTATTATTATTATTATTATTATTATTATTATTATTATTATTATTATTATTATTATTATTATTATTACTACTACTACTACTACTACTGGAGGGAGAGGAGCGAGTATTAAGTGGTTTTCCTGTCTTGATTAGTTCGCCACAGGTATCAGGCAGGTGAGATAGACAGGTGAAAGGTGACCGATACAGTGATAACCTCGACGCGGCACACTTCACCACCACCACCATCACCACCACCACTACCATCACCACCACCACCACCACCACCACCACCACCACCACCACCACCACCACCACCACCACCACCACCACCACCACCACCACCACCATCACCACCACCACCACCATCACCATTGCTCCCATCACCACCAACTTTGCCACCCATTCTCTCTCAAAAAGAAGGAAGGAAGGAAGGAAGGAAGGGAGGAAGGAAGGAAGGAAGGGAGGAAAGAATGAATGAATGAATGAAGGAAGGAAGGAAGATAGAACATAATTATGGTGAAAAAAAATATAAAGTGAAATATTAAAGATTCACTCGCGAACAAGGGAAGAGAAATGAGTCACTGATAAAAAGAGAAAAAAGAGAAAAACGAGAGAACAGCAAAGACAATAAATGAAGGCAAAAGAGAAAATAAAAATGTAATGAAAAAGTCTAGGGATGGAGAAAAAGAAAAACCGAAAGAAAAAAGAATAGCAAAAGGAGTAAAGAAGACAGAAAGAAAACGAGACTAAGCAAGATTGAAATTAAAGAATGAAGAACAAAAAATAAATAAGAAAACAGACAAAGCAAGCAAAAAATAAGACACAAAAAAGCTAACTCATCTAACAATCAAATCCCAAAATGTCGACGTCGGGTTAAAGAAAAATGGCTTGAAAAAAATGCTGACAAAAAAGGAAACAAAGAAAGGAAAAAAAAAGGTCGCGAGCAGCAATGTTTCCCTTTCCACAGCGAGGTATTTTGCGTCTTATGACTATTTATAAGTCCGTCGGCTATTTATTTCAAGTAAAAAGAATTGGATTAAAAGGAGAGAGGGAGGGAGGAGGATGACGACGACGAATGAAGGAGGGTGAAGGAGAGTGAAGGAAAAGGGTGAGGCGGAGGGTGGATGACTGCAGGGGGAAAGGAGGAAGGAGGAGTTAGGGAAGGAGGGTGAAGGAATAGGAGGGAGGAGAAGGTTGAAGGAGAAGGGACGAATGGTGGGAAGAGGTAGTAGGAATCGGGTGAAGTAAGGAGAAGAAGGAGGGTGGAGGAGGAAAGACGGACGAAGGAGTAGAGATGAAGAAGGAAGGAGAGATGAAGGACAGAGGAGGGAGGACGAGGGTGAAGGAGGAGAGAGGAACGAAGAAGTAGGAGTGAAGAAGGAGGGAGGGATGAAGGACTGAGCAGGGAGGAGCAGGGTGAAGGAGTAGGAGGAAAGAAGGAGGGAGGGATGAAGGACA
>NC_066567.1:5261974-5289474 GCF_024679095.1 Eriocheir sinensis | reverse complement strand
GGAGGGACGGGAAGGGAAGGGGTGGAGGGTTGAATAGCTGAAGGGAAGCTGGAAGGAAAGGGAAGAGGAGGGAAGGGACGGGAAGGGAGAGGGGGCGAGGGAGGGGAAGGGACGGCAAGGGAAAGGGGGCGAGGGAGGGGAAGGGACGGCAAGGGAAAGGGGGCGAGGGAGGGACGGGAAGGAGACGCAGGAAACTTTTGCCTTCTTGGTGCTCGCCTCATGCAAATGGTCCGTGTTTTGTCCAATGTTTATGAAATTAAGTGAGTCTTCTGTTTTCTCAAGTTCTTTTCTTTTTGTCTCCGTGTTTGTGTGGGAGGAAGTAGAAGCAACAGCAGCGTCGGTAGTAGTAGTAGTAGTAGTAGTAGCAGTAGTAGTAGTAGTAGTAGTAGTGATATGGAAGGAAAGTAAAAGATGAGAATAAAAAGAAGAGGCATGAGAAAACGGAAAAAAAAGAGGGTAAAGGTGGGAGATGAGAGACGGAAGAAGAAAGAAAAGAAAGAACAGGTGAGGAGAATATAGGTGTAGAGAAGAGAGAGAAGAAGAGAAGCGGAGGAAGTGAGGGTAACCATACTCTTCCTCCTCCTCCTCCTCCTCCTCCTCCTTGTGGTCGTCATTAAGGCGCCTTCACGCCCGTCATCGCGTCTCCTCCTCCTCCACTAATTAACAAGAAGGAGTCCCCCCCCCCCCCTTTTCCTCCCTCTTCCTCCCTCCTTTCCTCCCCTGTCTCACCCCTTTTCCTCCCCTTGTTGTCCTTGGTTCCCTTCGCTTGTCTTCCTTTTTTCTTCCTTTAACTATCTTTCTCTTATCTGTCTATCTCCTTTCTCTTCGTATCTGTATCTCTCAACCTTCTTTTTCTTTTTTTATTGTTCCCTTCTCTCTCCTTCCTTATATATTATCTTCCTCCTCCTTTTTCTTCCCTTGGCTCTGTTTCTCATCTATTTCTTCTTTCCTTTTTTTTTTTTACCTTTGCTTCCCTTTTACTTTTTTCCTCACTTTCCTTTTCCTCATTTCCTCTTCTTTTACTTCCTTGTCGCTTTATACCTCTTTTATCCGTATCTTTGTTTACTTTTTATGGTAACTTTTAATTTATCATTATCATTATTATTATCATCATTATTATTACTCATTATTATTTAACGTGAGTCAACATTTTAATTGGTGAGTCACTTGGAGATAAAACGAGAGGCTAATCAGCTTATCTCTCCAGGAGGCTAATTTGGCGACCGCTTTCCTCTCCGTTTTTTCCATCTTATCTCGGAGTCTTTTTATTCTTTCTCCTTTTATCAGCGATGTCCTCCTCTTGTCATCTAGAAACACTATTATCTCCCACTATTGTCTATTGCGCCTAATAACTTAAGTATGTAGTGTGTCATAAAATAAAAATAAGTATGAATGATAAAATAGTGTTCTTTGTTTTGTGTTAATTTTTTTTACTGTCTCAAAATGAACGTTACAGTGTTTTTTTTACCGTCTGTTTCCTGTCCTTTTTCCTGTCCATTTGTCCTAAAATATGACTAGGTAGTGTATCACAAAAGAAATAATGTTGAAAATGTTTCCTAGCGTTTGTTGAGTGTTAACTTTTTATGTAATTTCCTAAAATGCATGTTGGAATGTTTGTTAACTTTTTCGTACGTTTTTTATCTCTTATTTTGGGTTTTGAATAGATGTTAAGCTATTTTTCTATCTGTTGTCTTAAGCTTAATGTGTTTCGTCGTGATCTCATTCTTTGTGTCCTTAAAATTACTTAAAATCTTTGTTATTGCTTTTTATTGTCTCAACTTTTGTTTGTGTTATGAAATAGATGTTAAGCTTTTTTTTTCTGTTGTCTTAAGCTTACTGTGTTTCGTCGTGATCTCATTCTTTGTGTCCTTAAAATTACTTAAAATCTTTGTTATTGCTTTTTATTGTCTCAACTTTTGTTTGTGTTATGAAATAGATGTTAAGCTGTTTTTTCTGTTGTCTTAAGCTTACTGTGTTTCGTCGTAGCCTGTTTCTTTGTGTCCTTAAATCACTTCAAATCTTTGTTATTGCTATTTATTGTCTCTTAAATTGTGCTTGTGTTTTAATATGGTTGTTAGGCTTCTTTATTTTGTCTGCTGCCCTAAACATGTACTAATGGTGTTTTGAAATGAGTGTTCCAGTGTTCACAAAGACCGTTCCAGCTACTGTGTGAGATTTTGTTTCGTTTGTATGTACGTTAGTTTGCCCTGTACAGCCTCCTCACCATATGGCAACATCACTCCCTTAATAATAACCTCTTTGTTAGTTTATCGTATCTCAAAAGAATATTATTTACCGAGATTTACTGAGTGGAAACACCTTTCTTATGCCTTGTTCTGATATTAACTTTTCTCTCGTCCTTTTGCAGAATAGCCTGAGAGGGGACAAGACTCGCTGGCTGTCCTGTTCACGGTAAGTTATTCTTCCTGTTCATTTTAAGTGGTTTATTTTGCACTATTTTGTTTTATATTATTTCCTTTTTCGCTCTTTAAATTCCTCCTTGTCATCTGCTTCCTCCATTTATATATTCATGGTGGCGAGACACACGCAAAAGGAAAATATATAAATAATAAAAGGTATGAAATGAAATAAATAGAAAAACAAATCAAAGTTAAATATTGGGCATCGTTCCTCTCCATCTCCCCCCTTCCCATCCTCACCCCTCCCCCCTTTCCCTCTGCCCCTTACCCTCTCCCCCTTCCCCTCTGTCTCCTTCCCCTCTCTCCTTCCCCTCTCCCTCATTCCCCTCTGCCTCCTTCCCTTCTTCCCCCTTCTCCTCTCCCCCTTCCCCTCTGCCTCCTTCCCCTCTCCCCTACCCCTCTCCCCTTCCCCTCTCCCCCCCCTGCCCTCCCCCCGGAAACACTTGGGCGGCACAAATAATAGTCCGGGGCGCTGCTTGAGACATGAGGTGTGTTAATGAGACAGGTATTGGGTATTGATTGGTCCGGCGGAGACACTCGCCGGCCAATCAGACACGTTCCCGATCATCTTGGAAGCGAACACCCCTCCCTTAACCTCTCCCCCCCACCCCCACCCCTCGTCCCATGTCCCCCCCGTAAGACGTCTCCCCTCTCTCCCTAACAAACATCTCTCTTCCTCCTCTCCCCCTCCACCTCTCTCCTTTAATATTTCTTCCTTCTTTGTCTACCTTATCCTCTCCCTCCCCCCTTGAGACGTCTCCCCTCTCTCCTCCCTTCCTTAACCTCTCCTTCTATCCCACCCTAACAAACATCTCCCTCCCTCCCTTCTCAAGGTTTCTCTCCTCCTCCCCCTTCTTCGTTCCCTTCCTTCCTTTACCTTATCAACTGTCCCTTTCCTCCATCCCTCCCTTAACAAACATCTCCCTCCCTCCCTCCCTCCCTTTGGATCTTTCTCCTCCTCCCCCTTCTTCCCTTCTTCTCTCCCTTCACCTTTTCTTAGGGTTATTTAATGTTGTGTATCTTTCTAAGGGAATAATGTTAAGTTTTTGATAGTATTTTATGAACCTGAAAGGAAAAATGTCATACTTGATTTTTTTTTTAGAGTGAAGCGATGACGTGTAAAAGGGAAAACAACAATCAGTAAAGCCGTGTTTCATTGTTTCGTTCTGTGAAGAGGAAACTTTCTCAATATTTAAAATCATGTGTTGTGGAAAATTTTGCTTCACCTCATTTTTCCACTTTATTTTTTTACACATTCATATATTTTCCAACCTTTCTCGAATCAGTCAGAATGAAAGGTACGATTTCTCAACAGCCAATGAAGCAGTTTCCCGGCAGTCCAGCGGAAGGAAAGTGTTATAAAAATATCGAGAAAATCTTAGAGCCCTTAAAAAGAATGACGGAAACACTTGAAGGGGAAACTAAATTATTATAACACTAGTTTGATGATCAGTATTGCTTTTTTTATTGTAAGGTTATCAAAGGAGGCGGACGTTATACTCTACTGCTACTTTATTAATTTGTGGAGTCTAAGATAATTTTATGGATACTTGAATGCTATAAATTAAGTGGAAACTCGAGAAATAGATAACACGAAAAAATAAATACCTACTGTTGATTAGTTAAGTTAGTTAAGGAGAGAGAGAGAGAGAGAGAGAGAGAGAGAGAGAGAGAGAGAGAGAGAGACGAACAAACAGCGGTGTATCGATAAGTCACCTGGTTTGTCTTTCTTTTTTTACCTGTCTGCGGGGGGAAAAAAGGACAGGTGTGATAAGGTGCAGTTTTTGTGTCGGCCGATACAGGTGAGGCGGAGATCGGATACGAGACGGGAGGATGCAGGGAAGATAGTGCTATCGTGTGTGTGTGTGTGTGTGTGTGTGTGTGTGTGTGGGTGGGTGGGTGAGTGTGAGAGTGTGAGGAGCGGGTACACACACACACACACACACACACACACACACACACACACACACACACACACACGCCGGCGGAGCAAACACACTCAAACACCACCTTCAGCTTCACACGCAAACACCAAAACAAAAAATGTCTCAGAGTAAAGAGTTGGGAAGCAAATACAAATATGTCTACTTTTTTTTTTACCTTCCCGCGGCGCTGAGGCTCAGACGCGCTTTATGGGTTTATAATGACGAGGAGGAGGGGGAGGAGGAGGGAGGGGGGGTAAGGTAGATGCGTCAGGTGTGGCCTCGTAAACGTCTTGGTTAATTAGCACGTCGTCCAGGTGAGCGATGCGCCTCCTCTCACCTGCTGGAAGGATGTTTTTTTTTCTTTTTTTTTCTTCATTGTCATTATTTTTTCATGTGTTTTAGTGTTATGGTAATTCTCGACTTCGCACCCTCAGCCTCCTCCTCATTCTTTACATCCTCCTCCTCCTCCTCCTCCTCCTCCTCCTCATTCTTCACATCCATCTCCTTTTCTTCTTCTTCTTCCTCCTCCTCCTCCTCGTTCTTTACATCCATCTCCTTTTCTTCTTCTTCTTCCTCCTCCTCCTCCTTCTTTACATCCATCTCCTTTTCTTCTTCTTCTTCCTCCTCCTCCTCCTCATTTTTCACATCCATCTCCTCTTCATCCTCCTCCTCATTCTTTACATCCATCTCCTTCTCTTCTTCCTCCTCCTCCTCCTCCTCCTCCTCCTCCTCCACTCACCTGTTTGATGCACACCTGGTTTGTGTTTCGTTTAATTGAGCCTTTTTACCTGTGCTCTCACCTGTCTCGTAAGTGTGTGTAGCATTTTTCACTGTTTATTGTTTTGTTTTTTTCTTTCTTCAAATGATTAGTCTCGTAATTTTTTCTTTTCTTTTTTTTCTTTTCTTTTCTCCGAGTCAAAAATTAAGGTGAGGATGCCAGTGTTTTTTTGTTGTTGTTTAATTTCGAGTTTTTGCTTTTTTGTTCGTGAATTAAAAAAAAAGTAGAGTTCATATTTTCACTTATTCTTATGGGCCTCAGAAACAAACATACAAACAAAAACAAACACGAGGTGGCTGTTTGTTGCGGGGTCTAAAAAGCGGAGGATCATATTTCGTGTTTGTTTGTTTTGTGTTAATTTTGGAGATCTTTGTTACCGGCGGAATAAAAACGGCGCCGCGTGTTTGACCCGGGGAGTTTTTGAGGATGTTTTTGTTCAAGTGTTTGCGTCGAAGGGGGAAAGAAGAGAGAAAAAAGAAAGAAATGAAGCGAAGGAAAGAAAAGAAAATTATGCTGCGTCGGGCAATAATAAACGCTTGATGCTTCTTCTTCTTTTTTGTCTTGTTTTTCTTGTTCTTTTTTTTCTTGTTCTTCCTTTTCTTATTGTTCTTGTTTTTTCTTCTTCTTATCCTTATTTTTTTGCTTCTTCCCTTATTTTTGTTGTTTTGTTGTTATTTTTTTCTTGTTTTTTTTCTTGTTCTATTGTTATTGTTTTTGTTCTTGCTGTTCTTAGTCTTGTTCATTTTCTTATTTTTCTCTTTTCTCGTTTGCTTGTTCTTATTCTCGTTCATGTTCTTACTTTTTGTTACTGTTTTTGTTCCTGCTATTCTTGTTCTTAATAGTCTCGTTCATCTTGTTCTTGTTCTTCCACTGTTGTCCTTCGTTCTTTATCTCCACTTTTTTTTACTTTATATTCTTACGTCCTGTCTTCCTCACCTTCCCTTCCTGCGTTCCACTGCGTCACATTCCCGCGCGTTGTATCGCTTCACTCTAATGGAATAAATAAAAGATGCGTCTGTGGTTTGTTGACTTCCTTCACAGGTGTGTGGATGGGCGGGCAGGTGTGAGAGGAGGCAGGTAGGCAGGAATGTAGCCAAGGAAGGTGGGCCAGTAGATGGAAGGGGGTGGGTGGGAATGGGAAGTAGGTCAGTGAGTAGGTGGGAGGATAGGTAAATGGGGGGTGTTAGGTAGGTAAGGCTGTGGATGAGTGGGCAAATGAGTGGACAGGTAAATGGGAAGGTAAATGATGAGGGAGGGAGGTAAGACTGTGGATAGGTGGGTAAATGAGTGGAAAGGGGAGATAGGTAAGGCTGTGGATGAATAAGCGATGGAGAGTGAGGGAGGAAGGGAAGTGAAGTTTGTGGGTGAGTGAATGGGCGGAAAAACAGGGAGGTAGGTAGGGTGAGTGGGCAGGTAGGGTGGATCAGGGTGGGTAGGGATGCAGGTGGGCGGAGGTGTAGGTGGGTGGGTGGTTGGGTGGGCGTGTGGGTGGGTTGGTGGTCTTGGGTGGTGGGCTTTAGGCTCCTAGCGAGGTGTCTGTGTTTACTCTTTAATATTCAACCCAAAAACAGCCTCGGGAGGAGTTAGATCTTCGTCCTCCTCTTCCGCTTCCTCTTCCTCCTTCTCCTCATCGTCTTGTCCTTCTTCTTCCCTCGGCCGCCCACACGACTTCCATGTTTGTTTGTTTGTTTGTTTTGCCAGTTTGTTTTTAGTGTTTACGCGTCTTTGGTTTGTCATTTGATTTTGTTTTGTTTTTTACGCTTTTTCTTCGTTTGTGAAATGCTAATGTTTTTACTTTTGTTTTTTACTTTTTTTATCCATTTGTGATAGTATATATATATATTTTTGTTTTGTTCGACTGTGAAGTGTTGATGAGGAAGTTTTAGACGTGTTGTGACGTTTATGTTGTTTTGTGGTGTGTGTGTTTGTTTGTGTTTGTTTTGTATGACCCCCTCTTTCTCCTCCTTCCCTTCCCCCACACGCACGGCACAACACAACATCCATTCACAAAACAACGAACACAAAGACCAAAACAACAATACCTACCTGGGCTAAATAATTCTCAGGTGTGGTTAATAATTCTTCACACGATAAAAGTTAATACTACCACCACTCATCCTCTCTTTTACCTGTTCTTCCTCCTCCTCCTCCTCCTCCTCTCTCTTCCTCCTCTTGATACATAAATTCACCTCTCCTCTCCTACCTGTGCGAGCTAATGAGTTGTGGCACAGGTAATGACTGGATAATAACACCTTGATAGCACAACTCGTTAACTTGTGCTAATGGGTAATTGTTTTAAGAGTTCCGACAAGTTAGTTACGTGTTGTGATGGATGGTTTGCTTGTGGCCAGGCAGGTGATAATTTGGGGTATTGATGCGTCTTGTGGTGGTGGTGATGATGGTGGTGGTGGTGGTATGATAAAAGAGAAGAGGAAAAAGAATGATGATAAAGATGAGTTAATGAAAAGGTAGAAGTTGGAGCACCTAGAAATAAACTAACAATAAAAAGAATATGAAGAAAAAAAAAACAAGAAGGAAAAAGAAGTAAAAAGAGGAGAGGAAGACGAAAAAGCAAATGCAGAAGAAGGAGGACAAAAAGCAAAGAAGAGAGAAGAAGAAAATGAAAAAAAAGGAGGAAAGAATTGGCAAAAAGAAGAAAAGAATGACCAGAAAGAAGAAAAAAAGAGAGTTACCGAATAGAAGAAAAGGGCAAAAGAAAAAAGGCAGAAGAAAAAAATAGCAAAAAGAAGAAAAGAGCGACCAGAAAGAAGGAAAAAAAAGAGTCAGCGAATAGAAGAAAATGACAAAAGAAAAAAGAAGGCAGAAGAAAAAGAATGAAAAAATAAGCAAAAAAGACGAGAAGAATGACAAAAAGGAGAAGAAAAAAACTGCAAATTATAGAAGAAGGAGAAGAGAAAGAGATAGAACACATTGCTTCATTAAACGGCTCTGTACTAGTCACCGCCTGTTGTTAGTTATTGATGCGGACGATAGATAAGGAATAACGTGTTACCTGCGATATTTACCTGTTGGGGCCGAGAGGACGCTACCTTTTACCTGTGTTTATGAATAGCTTAATTAATCATCTGACCGGCCACTCACCTGTATTTTCTAGTCACTTGTGTTTAATTTACCTGTAAGTTTGTTGTATTAAGCTATTTCTCTCTCTCTCTATCTATCTATCTATTCTTCTTTGTTTCTTTCTCTCTGTATCTTTCTGTTTTCTTTCTTTTTCTCTCTTTTCTTTCTTTAATTTTCCTTTCTTTCTCATTCTTTTTTATCTTTCTTTTTATCTTTTCCTTTCTTCCTTTCGTCCTCTCTCTCTCTCTCTCTCTCTCTCTCTCTCTCTCTCTCTCTCTCTCTCTCTCTCTCTCTCTCTCTCTCTCTCTCTCTCTCTCTCTCTCTCTCTCGATCTCCATCCCCCCCCCCCCCCCCACCGCATGAATAAGACAGGAAGCCAAACAGGTTTACTCAATACTCTCCTTGTTTATTTACTTATTCATTGATGCTGTTTGCCCTTCAGAGTCGCTTTAGTTCTCGCGTCTGGCTGAACTTGAGACCGTTTAGCCGTTTGTGCGCGATGTAATGGGGAGAAAAAGGTGATATTCTGGGTGGTGGATGGGCTTGTTTAGAGACCGCATATGTGTTGTGGGAAGGTGGGAATGGTGTTGAGTATTTCTGTGTGGCTGTTGTGATGACTATGCTAAGGGTGAAGAAATAAGGAAAGAAAGATGAGGAGAAAAAAATGTGATGAATTGGATGGTGGATGGAGTTCTTGAGAGGACCGTGTATGTGTTGTGGGAAGGTGGGAATAGTGTTGAGTATTTCTGTGTGGCTGTTGTGATGACTATGATAAGGGTGAAGAAATAAGGAAAGAAAGATGAGGAGAAAAAAATGTGATGAATTGGATGGTGGATGGAGTTCTTGAGAGGACCGTGTATGTGTTGTGGGAAGGTGGGAATAGTGTTGAGTATTGCTGTGTGGTGTTGTGATGCCGGTGATAATGGTGAAGAAATAAGGAAAAAAGAAGGAAGATGGAAAGGAGAAAAAATGGTGATGAGTTGGGTGGTGGATGGGCTTGTTGTAAAGTTGTTAATGGTGTTGAGTATTGCTGTGTGGTGTTGTGATGCCGGTGATAAGGATGAAGAAATAAGGAAGGAAAATAAAAAGGAAGATGAAGATGATTAAAATAAAGCAAAGACAGAAGCAGATGAAGAAATTTTAAAGGAAGGGAAAAAAGTTAAAGGCATATTAAGTATAGGAAAAAAAAACCCAGATGGAAACGAATAATAAGGAAAAGAGGAAGAGGAAGAAGAAGAAAACAAGTATAAGAAAAGGATATTGGTAAGAAAATACAAAACAGAAGCAACAGAAGTAAATGGAAATAAGGACACAAACGAAAGAAAAAAAATAATCACAATAAGAAACACAAGAAGACCGTTTCCATTGCACGACTGAGGACAAGGAAGGAAGGGGGCAGAGGGGTCAGGAATCAACGCCCCCTATAACCCCCTGTGTCCCCTTGTAGCCCCCCTGAAGCCCCTTGTAGCCCCGTGTAGCTCCCTTCGGCCGGGCGCGAGCCAGGGGCCAATGAGTCACGCCCTGGGCCGGGTCTTGTTTCTTTGATGCCTTTGAGCGCCGCGTGGGGGCGTGCCCGGCGCGTCGTTACGGTCCTGTTGGCCACTTTGTTGTGTGAGCTGCGACCTGCGACCCTCTCTCTCTCTCTCTCTCTCGCTCTCTCTCTCTCTCACTCTCACTTTCTCACTTTCTCACTTTCGAAGCCTCGCTCTCACTCACTTTCTGCTGTCTGTTACCATTTGTTTTCTTCTTTTAATTTTTAACATTCTCTCTCTCTCTCTCTCTCTCTCTCTCTCTCTCTCTCTCTCTCTCTCTCTCTCTCTCTCTCTCTCTCTCTCGGTCCTGTATCTCTCTTGCTTTTTTGTTTTTTCCTTATTTTTCCTCCTGATCAACGCTGCCTCTACCTTCTCCCTGCCTCTGTCCGCCTCCTCCTCCTCCTCCTCCTCCTCCTCCTCCTCCTCCTCCTCTTCCGCCTCCTCCTCCTCCTCCTGTTTCCTTCTTACTATCACCAACAGCATCAAAAGTACAAAAAGAGTCACTGACATTAATGAAGTTGAACCTTTACTATCACATCCTCCTCCTCCTCCTCCTCCTCCTCCTCCTCCTCCTCCTCCTCTTCCTCCTCCTCTTTCACCTTAGCATTTTCACCAATTTTCTTAATGGATAAATGAACAGGAAACGCTGAGATTTCTTCCCCTCGTCTCCCCACTCCCCACCTCCCCCCCAAACCACGTCCTCATCTCGCCCCACTCCCCAACCTCTTCCTCGACCTTCTCAACCCCACCTCAAGTCCCTTCCTGCGCCCCAAAGACACACAAACCTCACCCTTAACCTCATAACTCTAACCTTAGTCTCCCCAACCCCCTCCTCCGTCCCCTCATCACCCCTCAACCGCAACTCTCTTCTCCCTCATCCCCACCCCTCCCCCCCTCAACCCCACTTAAACAACCCCCAAAAGCTATCGAATCCTCTTCATTGTAATCATTCTGACCCCAAAACGAACCCGACTGAACCCCCGTCTTCCTCCTCCTCCTCCTCTTCCTCCTCCTGAGTGTGATGGCGACCTCAGGGAATTAATTATGATCGAATGCCATTATTCCAAGAGTTCGCTGAACAATGCTGGGGGTGCGGGCGTGGGTGAGTGCGTGTGCGTGCGTGCGTGCGTGCGGGTGTTGTTCTCCGGGGGGGGAGTGTAAGAGAAACACGATTCTTCGGGTGCTTCGAACAGGCTTGAGAGTGCTTCAGAACCGCCCGGCTTTGTTGTGCATCACGCTTTCGGCCTCCTCGTGGACTGGGGGGTGGGGGGGGGGCAGGGGGGAGGAGAAGGAAGGGAGGAGGGGTCAATTGTGTGTCATGTGTTTGTTTGTACCGTGGGGGGGGTTGGGGGGGAAGGAAGGGAGGTGGAAGGGTCAATTGTGTGTCATGTGTTTGTTTGTACGAGGGTGTGGGGGGGGGGGTCGATTGTGTGTCATGTGTTTGTTTGTACCGTGGGGCGGGGGGGTAGGAAAGGGAGGGATGTGGAATAGTATTGTGTCCTGTAGGATGTGAAGGATTCTGTTAGTAGGATTTGATTAGAGGAGGAAGGAGAAGGAAGACTGAAGGAGAGAGGGAGAAGAGGGGAATGTGAGGGAGAGGATAATGGAGGGAGAAGGTACGGGAGAAATGGAAAAAAATGTGTGTTTGTGTGTAATGGGTGCAATGGGGAGGGTGTTAGTAATGGAGTAAGGCGTAGTAGTAGGTGAAAATGGGATTGTGTGAATGGGGGAGGTAATGGGGGGATGGTAATAATGGTGGAGGAGGTGGAACTGATAGGTGGTTGAAGAGGGGTGTATGTGTGGTGTGGGTGAGGCTACTTCAGTGTGTGTGTGTGTTTTTTTGTGTGTGTGTGTGTGTGTGTGTGTGTGTGTGTGTGTGTGTGTGTGTGTGTCCAGAAAATCGAAAATAAAACCAAATACCGTCTTATATACTCTATCGTTGTATTTCCCGAACCTAATTGTTACCTGGCCGAGTACCACCTGTGTATTAGTGAGGGGGAAGAGGAGGAGGAGGAGAAGGAAGAGGAGGAGGAGGAAGAACATGAAAAACAAGAACAGGGACAAGAAGAGCAAGAATTGAGAGAGACGAGGAAGAAAGTAGAAGAAAATAAGCGGTAACTAAAAGGGAGAGAAGGAGGAACATGAAGAACAGGAACTTGAACAAAATAACGAGAGCAAAAACCAGAACAGCAAGAATTGGGTGAGACACGAAAGATACAATAAAATCAGTAACCAAAAGGAGGAAGGAGAGGAGGAGGAGGAGGAGGAGGAGGAGGAGGAGGAGGAGGAAGAAGATGAACAAAAACGAGAACAAGCACTAAAACAAGAAAAGCAATAATTGGAAGAGACATAAATGGAGATAAAACGCCAAAAACAAAGCAAAAGGAGAAGGAGGAAGAAGGGGAGGAGGAACAAGAACAAGAACAACAACTAAAAACAAGAAAAACAAGGACTGAGGTAGACAAGGAGTAAAAGAGAACAATATAAGTAGTTTTGAGTAGCGGGCTTTTTTTTTCATATGTTTCCTTTTTTTATGCCCTTGAACTGACTCCTTTGCTGTAAAAAAAAGTAGCCAGGAGAAGAAGGGAGAGGAGGTGGAGGAGGAGGAAAAGGAGGAGGAAGAGGAAGAGTAGGCTGAGGCGTTGCAGAAGGATCTCTAAGAATAAGAATAAGTATACCCTATCACCTGAAGACGCCGGAGAGGTGGTCATCAGGGTCGTGGCGGCGGTCGTACCTGTGTGGTCGTGCCTCTCACCAGGTGCTCTTGAGGGCCATTTTTACCTGTGTCACCTGTTTGTGGGGCCATGCAAATGATATTATCCAAACCGGTAGTCGGGGCGGGATGGGCCGTGAGTGTGTGGCGAGTCAACAAGAGGAGGAAGAGGCGACTCACTGTCCGAGGAGGAGGAGGAGAAGGAGGAGGAGGGGAGACTCACCCTCTAGACCCACCTAAAAATCTCCACGGGTGCTAATGTCAAAAGGAGGAGGAGGAGGAAGAGGCAGCGACGGCAACGCCCACAGGATTGAGGTGTGGGCGTGAGTGTGGGCGTAGGCGCGTGTCCTGTAGGATGTGAAGGATTCTGTGAGTAGGATTTGATTAGAGAGAGGTGAGGAAGGAGAGAGGAGGAAGGGAAGACAGAAAGAAGGAGAGAGGGAGAGAAGGGAGGAAAGTGAGAGGATAATGGAGTGAGAAGGTGAGGGAGGAATGGAGGAAATGTATGTTTGAGAGAGAGAGAGAGGGAGAGAGAGAGAGAGAGAGAGAGAGAGAGAGAGAG
The DNA here is from genome assembly GCF_024679095.1 of Eriocheir sinensis. Taxonomy (NCBI): domain Eukaryota; kingdom Metazoa; phylum Arthropoda; class Malacostraca; order Decapoda; family Varunidae; genus Eriocheir; species Eriocheir sinensis. Next base: position 5,276,463 of record NC_066567.1, on the reverse strand, counting down.
TCATTCGCTCTTTTCATGACACCGGCGACTGAAATTTGACATGATGATTCGCTAGAAAAATGTGTGTGTGTGTGTGTGTGTGTGTGTGTGTGTGTGTGTGTGTGTGTGTGTGTGTGTTTGCTTGCTTGGTTTGCTTACACGGTCCCGCGCTTTGCACTTTCTTGGCCCGAGGGAGTTTACAGTGACTACTGATGCCTCACCTGAGAGAGAGAGAGAGAGAGAGAGAGAGAGAGAGAGAGAGAACAAATATAAACAAGTTGAGAAAAGAATATCGTATAAAACACAACAGGAATTCAGGAACGTAAATACACAAAATAAAGAGAAAGAATCATGATCAGACTTTCGAATTATTGAAGAAACAATCCTTTAACCTACTCTCTAATTCTTCCTTTAACATCTTTAACTAATAATTTTCTTTTCTTCAACTAATTATGATAACTCAGAGTAGAGAAAACAAATGAAAACGCAAATTGATGAAACTTGAAAAAAAAATATCATTAACACTAATTTTCTCTTTTCCTTCTCTTTCTCCTCTTCCGTACCTGTCAGGACTAAAGCTAAATTCCCAGGTAACGCCCGGTACAGGTAAAGGTTAGGAGGAAACAGGTAATGGAGTGTAGGAAAGAAGTGGGGGGGGGGAAGGGGTTAATTGACAGGGGGAATCGGGTAGGCATGGGAAAGGGGAGGGGAGGGAAGAGGTGAAAGGGAATGAGGTGATTGGAAGGGGCAAATGGATAAGCATATACAGGTAAAGGTGAAAGGGATGAGAGATGATGAGGTCAGAGGAGGAAAAGGAGGAGGAAGAAGAAGTTGAGCTAGAATATGTGAAGAGGATGAGGAAAGGGTTAAGAGGTTGGCAAGGAGGAGGAGGAGGAGATATAGGAAGAAAAAGATTAAAGGGGAGATAATAGGTATGTAAGAAGGTGAGGCTGGGGAAAGGATTAAATTGATAGGGAGGAGAAAGAAGAATAGGAGGAGGATGAGATGGGGGAAGTGATTAAGATGCTAGAGATGAGGCAAAGGAATAAAGGGAGGAGGAGGAGGAGGAGGAGATGGATAGGTATGCAGAGAGACGAGGCTGGGGAAAGGTTTAAGATGATAGGGAGGAGGAAGAAGAATAGGAGAAGGAAGAGGAGGAGGATGAGGTGGGCGAAATGATTAAGATTTTAGAGATGAACCAAAGGAATAAAGGGAGGAGGAGGAGATAAATAGTTATGCAGAGAGTTTAAGATGCTAGGGAGGAGGAAGAAGAAAAGGAGAAGGAAGAGGAGGAGGATGAGATAGGGATATGATTAAGATGCTAGAGATGAGGCAAAGGAATAAAAGGAGGAGGAGGAGGAGGAGGAGATGGATAGGTATGCAGAGAGACGAGGTTGGGGAAAGGTTTAACATGCTAGGGATGGAAGGAAGGAGGGAACAAGGAGGAGGAGGAGGACGAGGGTGCGGAGGAGGAGCAGGAGGGAGAGTGTTTCACCTGTTTGAGTGTGACCCGAAGCGTGACACCTGAGAGGTAAGGTTTCACCCGAACCTAAAATGGCCCGCCCAGCAAAATCGGCCCGTGTTCCCCCGCGGCCGAAGAGCGAGATTAGCGTGCACACCTTCACCAGGGGAGCAATTACTTCGTTACACACTGACCCCAATTACAATAACAAACATTCCCACGGAGGTTTGTTTGCCATGCACCGAGACTACACACACACACACACACACACACACACACACACACACACACACACACACACACATACACACAGATACACACACACATATTTGTCTCGACTTTTTTTCTCTCTCTAATCTTTTCTTGTTGTTCTAAGATGTGTTTTTTTCCCTTTAAGTTCATAGTAACGTTTCTTGTGTTATTTTTTTCCTCATTATTTGTTCTTTTTCTATCTTTTAATCTCCTCCTTGCCCACGTCTTCGTCCTCCTTCTCCTCCTCCTCCTCCTCCTCCTCCTCCTCCTCCTCCTCCTCCTCTTCCTCCTCCTCATGATGGCTGCCCGAGGGACTTGTTAGTTCTGGCCGCGGCCGACAGATGGCGGTGTCACGGCCTTATTAGCCCCGGCAATGGCAGGGCGCGGCGTCACAACACGTCACGCTGACACCTGTAAACACCTGTTGTCCCGCGTGAGTGTGACCGAGGACACGGCGAGGAGGAGGAGGAGGAGGAGGAGGAGGAAGGAAGGAAGGAAGGAAGGAAGGAAGGAAGACGAAAAAGAAGATGTAATACGGAGATTTAGATGAAGAAAAGGACCAGAAGAGTTAACAGTTGTAGTGCTGTTATTATTATTATTATTATTATTATTATTATTATTATTATTATTATTATTATTATTATTATTATTATTAGTAGTAGTAGTAGTAGTAGTAGTAATAGCAATAGTCGTGGACAAGTTTAGTTTCATCTTCCCTAAACACACCTCCAGACGCCTCTCTTCCTTTGATCCTCGACTACTTGTGTTCCTTTTTGCTTCCTAGAATTGTTACCAAAAGCGGGAGCATCCACCCTCTTCTCCCTCCTTTGCGTCCTCCTCCTCCTCCTCCTCCTCCTCCTCCTCCTCCTCCTCCTCCTCCTTCTCTTCCTCCTCCTCCTCCTCCTTATCAGTATTTCTACATTTATTTAATACAAATTTTCTGCCTAGTACATTATTCTCGTTTTCTCTCCTGTAAGTGCCATCTAAGATCTTACTTGCATATTAGAATAAAGAGTAAACGAAGTAGAAGACAAAATATAAGTAAATATATATAAATGAAAGGAATAGGAGATAAAGTCTGTGATAAATAAAAGGGAAACGAAGAAGCTAAAAAAATAGAGAACGGTTTGGTAAATAATTTCAGTGTGTGTGTGTGTGTGTGTGTGTGTGTGTGTGTGTGTGTGTGTGTGTGTGTGTGTGTGTGTGTGTGTGTGTCTCTCTAAAAAGTGTTCACAGGTGTAATTAGAGAGAGAGAGAGAGAGAGAGAGAGAGAGAGAGAGAGAGAGAGAGAGAGAGAGAGAGAGAGAGAGAGAGAGAGAGAGAACCAGGTGAATCAGAGCGTACCTGGATCATTATACACTTTGAGTCCAGGTGTAATTGTTAAGTGGTCCGCCAAACGCCTTCCGCTGGCCAGAAAATAAACTCCAAAGGCATTTTATGAACGAGACTCAAAACGGAACGAAGGAAGGAGAGAAAAAAGGCTTAATTCTGTTACTCCTCGACCACCACGTATTCACCAGCTGCAGAGAGAGAGAGAGAGAGAGAGAGAGAGAGAGAGAGAGAGAGAGAGAGAGAGAGAGAGAGAGAGAGAGAGAGAGAGAGAGAGAGAGAGAGAGAGAGAGAGAGAGAGAGAGAGAGAGGGAGAGGGAGTGGAGAACAAAGTGAAGAAAGAAATGATATAGAGAAGAATGAAGAATGCGAAGTGAAAAGAAGAAAGGGAAAGGAAGGAAAAAGAAGAGAAAGAAAGGGCGGATGAGGAAGTGACGAGAACGAAAATGAAAGGAAAGGAGGATAAAGAGGAAGATAAGGGAGAAAAAAAAGGAATAAGAGAGAGAGAGAGAGAGAGAGAGAGAGAGAGAGAGAGAGAGAGAGAGAGAGAGAGAGAGAGAGAGAACCCGTAAAGAAAAAACAAGAAAACTCGTCTCTTATTTTCTGTTTTATATTTTCTCTTCATCTCTAAATTATTGTTCTCTTCTCTTTAACTCCCTGTCCTACCACTTTCTCTCTCTCTCTCGCACCACCAACCAACCAGCCGCCGACGCAATTCTTTTTTTTTTTTTTTTTCCTCTTCCTCCGTCTATTTGTTGCCGCCGCCGCGTCCGTGTGGGTTCTAAATGCCTAATTTCGTTTTATTTCATCTTGTTGCAAAAAAATAAGTCGAATGCTAATGATTGCTTTCGGACTTGGAAATCTAATTATGAGCATATCGGGTCTCCAATTTGCATATTTTTAATCATTGCTTCCTCGTTTCACAATTCATCCTTTTTCCTCCCTTCTTTTTTTGCCTTCTCTTGTCTCCTCTTTCCTCCTCCTCCTCCTCCTCTTTCTCTCGCCTTCTCCTTCTTCCGCCACAAACATCCAGGGCTAGCTTGGGAAGGGAGGAAGGGAAGGAGGGAGGAGAGAGAGAGAGATAAGAGGGAGGAGGATGGAGGAGAAGGGATGGAGATGAGGGAGAGAGGAAGGAAATTAAGGGAGGGATGCTACGTGGAGGACAAGAGAGAGAGAGAGAGAGAGAGAGAGAGAGAGAGAGAGAGAGAGAGAGAGAGAGAGAGAGAGAGAGAGAGAGAGAGAGAGAGAGAGAGAGAGAGAGCAAGACTCCTCCCCCCTCCTCATCTTTGCCCTCCACAGTTTTACGCGGGAAGGTAAATAATTACTCGTATATTTAATCATTCGGCATATTTGCAAGCCGCCGGTAAACCGCCTTTTACAAAAATGAAACATTGCTTCCCTCTGAACGAATAGAATGTCCGTTTTTTTTTCATTTCTCCCCTCCCTTCCCCTCCCCTTCCTTTCCCTTCTCCCCTCCCCTCCCTTCCCCTCCCCTCCCCTCTTTTCCCCTCACCTTTCATCTTCTTCTTTGCCACTTCCTCATCTTCCCTTTTTTTTATTTTCCCTCTTTCCTTTCTTCTTCCGCTTTTGTATATTCACCTTTCTTCTTTCCCCTCCTCTCCACACTTTCCGTTTCTTTCTATTATTTCTCCTTCCCTTTCTTCTTTCTCCTCTTTTACCATCACCGTTTTTCTTATTCTTCCTCCTCTCTTTTCTTTTCATCTTCTTTCCTGTCACTTCCTCATTTCCCCTTTCTTTCTCATTTTTTTCCTTTGCCCTTCTTCCTTCTTTTCTTTTCTCCTCACCTTCCTTCCTTCTTTCCCCTCCTCTCCCTTTTCATCTTCCTTTTCAACTTCCTTATTTGCTTTTTCTGTCTTTTTCTGGTTCCTTTATTTTCTCATCTTTTCTCCTCACCTTCCTTCCTTCTTTCCCCTCCTCTCCTTTTTCATCTTCCTTTTCAACTTCCTCATTTGCCTTTTCTTTCTCTTTTTCTCTTCCCTTTATTTTCTCTTCTTTCCCCTCACCCTCCTTCCATCTTTCCCTTTTTCTACTTTTTCATCTTCCCTTTCACTTCCTCATCCGACCTTTCTTTCTCTTCTTTTCCTCTCTTTCCCCCAGTTCCTTATCACTTTTCTTTCCTCTTCTCTCCTCCCTTGTCCTTATTTTCCTCTCCCCTTTCTACCCCATCGCTACGCCCTCTCTTTTTCCCTCTTTTTATCCATCCTACTGTCTTTTTCCTATCATCTCCCCATCTCCATCAAATCTTTCTCTTCCCTTCCTTCCTCTCTTTCCCCTTCACTTCCTCGTATGCCCTTTTTCTCCTTTCTCTCCCTCCCTTTCCTTTCTTTAAACTTTTCTTTGATCCTTTATTCTCTAGCGATGTCATTTCATTCTTCCAATCCATCCCTTTCTTCCCCTTCGCTTAATTTGCCCTTTTTATCTTTCTTCATCCTCATCGCCACACTCCATTTCTCTTTCCTATACCGAACCTCCCTTTCTTCCCTTTTCCTCTTTTCCTCTTACATCATAATCTTTTACTTTCTCTCCCCCTTTACTTCTTTTTTTTTTGCCCTTTTTATCTTTTATTTCCCTTCTCATCGCTACATTCTTTTTACTCCTCTTTTAACCCTCTCTTTCTTTCCTCCCTTCTTTAACAGCATCACTCTTCTCTCTTCCTTTCCTTCCCCCCCCCCCCCTCCTCCTCCTCCTCCTCTTCCTTCCCCTTCGCTTCCTCCCCTTCCCTCCTGCATCCTCAGCAAATAATGCTCCCCCAGCGAGGCCTCGGCGCCCCTCTCCTCTGTGTTTTGCTTTCTTGTGGGTAAGCAAAATTTTAATCAAGGTGATCCGCGTAAGAAGGCGAGCAATGTTGATGATTAAAAAACGGGACGGGAGGGGGAAGGGGGGAGAGAGAGAGACTGGGGGAATGGGGGAATGGGGGTGAGAGAGAGAGAGAGAGAGAGAGAGAGAGAGAGAGAGAGAGAGAGAGAGAGAGAGAGAGAGAGAGCAACAACAACAAAAAAAAAGAATATTATTTCGAAACAATCACAATCCTCGTATTTCTTCCTCCAATGAACTTTCAATGAGGAAAGTAAAGGAGAAAATGAAGAAAAAAGTGAGAGAGAGAGAGAGAGAGAGAGAGAGAGAGAGAGAGAGAGAGAGAGAGAGAGAGAGAGAGAGAGATTCCCTCCTTTTGTTGTTTCAGCAGCGCAAAGACGGAGAGAGAGGGAAGGAAGAAGGGAAGGGAAGGCGGAAGGAAGGGAGGGAGGAGGGGGGGGGGGGAGTGACAGGAGAGTTGTAGGTATGGTTGAGATAAGATTCCCTTTCGGAAGGTTAGTTTGGTCGTCGCCTTTATCGATTTTGATGTGATTCTGGTGTGTGTGTGTGTGTGTGTGTGTGTGTGTGTGTGTGTGTGTGTGTGTGTGTGAACTTAGAAGGGATGTTTTTTTTCTTTTTTGGTGTGTTTTTCTTAATTTGTCGTTTTTTTTACTTGATTTTTTTTTGCATTTTGTTGATTTATGTGTTATGTTCTCTTATTCTCCGTGTGTGTGTGTGTGTGTGTGTGTGTGTGTGTGTGTGTGTGTGTGTGTGTGTGTGTGTGTGAGTGCGTGTGTGTAGCTGCAAGGAGATATATTTTCCCGTCTAAGCTCAACTCCAACAAAAGAATTATCAGATGATTAAAGAACCGGTTTGTATGTTTTCGGGCGCGCGGGAAAAATTAACTAAAACAACTGAAAGATAAGTTGAAACGCTCTGGAAAAGTCGCTCCAAGAAAAATTTCTCTGTAAACATTAATTTCGTCTTTTTCACACACCACGCAACGAGTTTTCATCAGGCGAGGGAAACAAAACAATTCTCCATCTGCGCATTAATTAGGAAAGAATGGAAAAATTCTTGCAGCTGTTTTTTGGGCGGGAAATTTACATTTGTTTAAATAAAGATCATGCCCGCCGGGAGTGATTATACATCCTCGCGGGGACTGATCAATACCGGCCCGCTTACTCCTGTTTACTCAGCCCAACTCCTCCGCGGCCTTCCTTTGCCTTCCTTTACCTTCCTTGCTCGCTTGTCTTTAATTTTTATTCGCAGTACTTAATCCTCTACCTTTCCTTTGCCTTTATTCCTTCCTTTTTTTTCTTCACCTTATTCATTATTTTTTCCGCGGCCTTCCTTTGCTTTCCTTTACCTTCCTTTGCTCGCCTGTCTTTAATTTTTTTATCGCAGTACTTAATCCTCTGCCTTTCCTTTGCCTTTACCCTTATTATTATTCCTTCCTCCCTTTACTCCTGTTTACTCAGCCATTAATTCCTCACCGGCCTTCCTTTGCTTTCCTTTACCTTCCTTTGCTCGCCTTTCCTTCGTTTTTTTCGCAGTACTTAATCCTCTGCCTTCCCTTTACCTCTATTCCTTCCTTTCTTTCTTTACCTTATTCCTTCCTCCCTTTACTCCTTTTTCCTCAGTCCCAACTCCTCCGCGGCCTTCCTTTGCCTTCCTTTACCTTCCTTTCTTTGCCTTCTTCTGTTCCCTTGTCCTCTATTTTATGCGTAGTGCTTAATTCTCTACTTTCTTTGCTTTTCTTCGCCTTCCTTTCCCTTCCTTTCCCTTCCTTTACTTTCCTTTGCTTTCCTTTCCCTTCCTTTGCCTTCCTTTACCTTCATCGCTTGTTCTCTCATTCTTTAACCATCCTTCATCCTCCTTTGCTCTTTCCTTTATTTGTTCCTTCATTACTTGATTTTCTCCTTCCTGTTTATCCTCATTCGTTCCCTTTTAGTGTTGTGTTTATTTCCTTTATCTATTTTTCTTTTTTTTCTTGTCCTTTTAACTTTCTTTCCTCTTATCATTTCTTTTCCCTCTCTTCCTTTGCTCTCTTTCCTTCCTCCTCCCTTTTCTCCCTTCCTTATCTCCCCTTTGTCTTCCTTTACTTACCTTTCCCTTTCCTTTATTCACTGTCATATAATTCGGCATTTTCTCCACCTTTTTTTCCCTTTTTCTTTCGCATTTGTTTTTTTCCTCTACTTTCCTTCCTTCCATCAATTTCTTCTTTCTTCGATTTCTAACTCACCCCTTCCTTTCTTCTTTGTTTTGTTCCCTCTTTCCTCCCTCCATTCCTTCCTTCCGTCCTTCCTTCCTTCCTTCGTTCATTCCTTCCCTCCTTTGTTCCTTCCTTCCTTCCTTCCTTCCTTCCGTTCATTGCTCCTTCCTTTTATTTTTTTCTTCCTCCCCTCCTTCCTCCCCACCTACCTTCCTTCCCTCCTTCCTTCTTTCCCTCCCACTTTCTCCCTCCCTCCCTTCCTCTCTCCCTCCCTCCCTGCCTCCCCCCCTCCCTCCCTGATTAAAGATTCGTCTCTCCCTGTATCACCAATGCGTCCTGAAATATGTCGATCGCGCAGAAAACAGCTTCTTAGTCAGGCCACATTAATTAGACCGTATATTTCTGGCCCAAAGTTTCCTTAATGACAAGACACGCGAGTAAAGATCTGTGTGTGTGTGTGTGTGTGTGTGTGTGTGTGTGTGTGTGTGTGTGTGTGTGTTTAATAGTCCAGGATTGCACATAGCTACGCACATGATGGTGATGATGATGATATAAGGTTTTCTGACGGTGCAGTGGAGGAGGAGGAGGAAGAGGAGGAGGAGGAGGGTACGGCTCTCATTATTGCACCTTTTTTCCACAAGTGTGAGTTACCCCTCCCTCCCCTCTTTTCTCTCTCTCTCCCTCCCTCCCCTCTTCTCTCTCTCTCTCTCTCTCTCTCTCTCTCTCTCTCTCTCTCTCTCTCGTAATATCCTTGTTGTGTAGTTAAATTTGACCTAATCTTTGTGTGTGTGTGTGTGTGTGTGTGTGTGTGTGTGTGTGTGTGTGTGTGTGTGTGTGTGTGTGTGTGTGTGTGTGTGTGTGTGTTGTTCCTTTTGTTCAGCCGATCCTCGCTTTTTGTGGTTCATCATTGATTTCCTGTTTGAACGAAGCTTCGGAGACAATGGACGCGATGTGTGTGTGTGTGTGTGTGTGTGTGTGATCTTGCTTATCTGGTTTAAATCGGCTCCTCTTCGTTTTAATCTTTTTTTCGTTTTCTTTTTTGTTTTCGATGATTTTAACTTTCTTTTTATTTTAGTTTTATCATTTTGTTTATCTTCTTTTTTTTTTTCTTCTTCTTCTTCTTCTTCTTCTTCTTCTTCTTCTTCTTCTTCTTCTTCTTCTTCTTCTTTTTTCCTTTATTCTTTAACTTCTTCTACAGCTCCCTCCTCCTCCTCCTCCTCCTCCTCCTTAGCCGGCCGGAGGAGGCACCTTGTAACCGTTAAACTCTCCTGTTGTCGCCACTTAGTCCCGCCCAAACTTAGGACGCTGTAATCAGGCTCCTTTTTGCCCGTTTTTACGCGGCGCCGCCCTCCTGCCGGCCTGGGGTATGAGGGTATCTGGGGGGGGAGAGGGAGGGGGGAGAAGGGGTTAGGCGGTGAGGATAAGGGGGGGTCCTGAGGGGAGAAGTGGTTGAGGGTAAGAATGATGTGAAGGGAGAGGATATTAAGGATAAGGATAGTATGAGGGATATGAGGTGAGTAGGTTGTGAGGATGAGGGTGGCTTGAGGGAGGGAGGCAGTGAGGATAGGGATGGTATGAGGGATTTAAGGGGAGTGGGTTGTGAGGATGATTGTGGTATGAGGAAGGAGGCATTGAGGATAGGGATGGTATGAGGGATTTCAGATGAGGATGTTGTGAAGATGAAATTGGTGTGAGGAAGGATGCAGTGAGGACAGGGATAGTTCGAGGGATTTCAGAGGAGGAAGCTGTATGAGGGTGGTATGAGAGGAGAAGGAATTTAGGATAAGGATAGCGTGAGGAGTATGAGGGGAAGATGCAGTGAGAGAAGATAGTTAAAAATGAAGATGGTGTGAGAGAAGGAACTGAGGGTATGAAAAATCGAAGTGGATGAGGCAGTGAGGATAGAAGGCAATGAGGATGAAAGTGGCAATCCTCGAGCACTTTCCACTTAAGTACCAGAACGGGTGGGCAGAAGGGGGTGCTAGAGGGAGAAGGGTGCTGGAGGAAGCGTGAGAGGGGAAGTTGAGGGGGGTAATAATGGAGGTGTATGGATGAGTAATATGGGCCCATGGGTGGTAATGTGAATATCTTACCTGTCATCCACCTACAGTATTAACGGTTTTGGAGATTTCTCGAACATCATCCACATATTAATCACCCACCGTCACCCACAAACTCACTTGCAACCCACTTTCACCTACCTTACCTGTCATCCACCTACTGTATTAACGGTTTTGGACATTTCTCGAACCTCTTCCACATCTTTATCACCCACCGTCAAACTTACCTGTCACCCACCTCCACCCACTTGTCACGCAGCTATCACCCACTTTCACCTTTGCTTACCTATCATCCACATTATATTGTAACGGTAATAAACACTCTTCAGACAGCTTACACATAATCATCCACTGTCACCCACCTCCACCCACCTGTCACCCAGCTGTCATCCGTGACGCGCGCGGCCTCTCCTCGGGCGCCTCCAGCATCCATAACCCAGGCGGGGCGGCGGCGGCGGGGAGGCAGGAGACAAGTAGCTTTTAGATCTTTCATAGGCGGCAAGTCCCCTGAGTGCTCCCCCTCCTCCCCGTGGACCTCCTGCGTGTGCCGGCCCCCCTTGTGGTCTCTTACCTGTCTCCACCCTTTACCTGTCCCTCCCTCACCCCCCTCTCTCGCTGTCTTGTGTGCAGGTAAGAGCTAGCAAGATTAAGGAAAAGGTGTGGGAAGGTGTGTATGATGTTAATTTTGTGTCCAGGTGATATGGATACACACATACACCTGTCTCCTGTCCAGGTAACTAATAAGGAAAGAATAACAGGTGTGGAGGTGTGAAAAGTTGTGTAAAGGTGACAGTTATTACGTTATCAGTAGTACAGGTGGTTAATTAATTTACAAACGTGGTTCTCTACAGGTGAAGGGAAGGTTCAAAAGAGACTGAGGAAGGGTGGAGATAATGGAGGTGATAGTGATGAGGGTGGTGACGATGATGATGATGATGATGGTGATGAGGTTGTTGATGATGGTGAATGTAATAAAGGAAAAAAATGGTGGGTGTGGAGCAAGCAGGATATGTTTGTCTGTCTGTTTCTCTCTCTCTCTCTCTCTCTCTCTCTCTCTCTCTCTCTCTCTCTCTCTCTCTCTCCCCCCCCCCACCCACCCGCGAGCTAATTTTCGGAAGGAGAAATTTCCCTTTGTATTTGTGTCTCAAAGTTTTCGTCAAACATTCGCTTCTTCATTTTTTTTTATTATTTTTCACAAACTTTCTCGGATTATCTTACGACACTTTTGCCTCGCCTCATCGTGACGAGTTTCTTCTGACAGCATCCTCCTCCTGTCTGTCTGTCTGTCTCTGTCTATCTGTCTGTCTGTATGTATGTCTGTATGTATGTATGTATGTATGTGTGTGTGTTTGTGTTTCTCTCTCTCTCTCTCTCTCTCTCTCTCTCTCTCTCTCTCTCTCTCTCTCTCTCTCTCTCTCTCTCTCTCTCTCTCTCTCTCTCTCTCTCTCTCTCTCTCAAACCGTTTACTTGTTTTCTCACACTCACTCAAGACGAACCGCAACCACCATCTTCTCCTCCTCCTCCTCCTCCTCCTCCTCCTCCTCCTCCTCTTCCAAACCTCTTGTCGCTCTTCATCATTCATCGTCTTTCATGGCTCCTCCAACAGCATCTTCACTATTCATGCCTCCTCCTCCTCCTCCTCCTCCTCCTCCTCCGCCTGCCACGTCTACCTGAGGCCTCAAAGATCACAGGTGTTCTGGTCCAGGTGTTTGGATATACATGGAACGTCTTGGCTGCGTGTTACCTGTGTCTTCGGCCTTACCTGTGTTAATCGTTTGCGCACTCACACAAGTACACACACAAACGAACACACACACACGCACATGATGTAGGTGTCACGCAAAAACTGTCTATTGATGTACCTGCAATTATTCTTTGGCATATCTACCTGTGTTTTTTTTTTAATGAATGAGTAGTGTAATTTTTGTTTTGTTTTTGTTTTTGTTTACTTACGATCTTTTTTTTTTCTTTCTCTAAGCCGTAAGAACAAGAAAACAAAGCGTCAACAACAAGAAAAGCATCACGCAAAAGCACCTCTTCATGTAACTTTGATAAATTTTTTTGCCATATCTACCATTTTTTAACGAAGGAATAGCGTTTTTTTTTTCCTTGTATATATATTTTGTAACTCTTGGTCTATCTTATCTTACCTTTAAACAACAATGACAACAAAACAACAATAAAACAACAACAACAAAACAACAAAAACACTCATCTATACAGTCTTTTATACGGGCAGTGATTAGCAGGCTTTTTTTTTCTTAGTTATATAGTTTTTTTTACCCTTTATCTGCTTCCTTTACTCAAAAAAAAATGAATGACCGACTGTGGATAAGAAAAGCGAGTCTGCACGAGCTAAGACACAGGTATAAGGCAAGGTGGATGACTAATTAACGAGCGCCCACCTTGAATCACCTGGGCTGCGTCGTGGCGGTCAAAAAATAAGTGATGGCTGCTAATAATTTCATATCCCAGGCGGCCGCGGAGTCTGCCTTTTTAACGGAACCAAAAGGGCGAGATGACTGACATTGATGGTGGTGGCGGTGGCGGTGGTGGTGGTGGTGGTGGCGGTGGTGATACATTTATGATACATCTGTGATACTATATTTTCATAACCTCTTCTTCCTCTTTATTCTCCTTCTTACTTCATCTTTTCTGCCTTTCTATTATCCTCTTTTTCTTTACCTGGCTTTTCTTCATTTTATTCCCTTCTATATTATCGTTTTTTATCTCTTTTCTTTTCCTTTTCTTTCTATTATGCTTCCTATATTTGTTTTCCTCTTATTCGATTCCCTCTTCTTCTTTATTATCCTTTTTGCTTCATCTTTTCTGTCTTTCCCTCATTCTCTTTTCTCTCTACTTCCCTTTTCTTCGTGTTGTTCCCTTTCTCTTTGCTTCATCTCTTTTCTCTTTATTTTTATCATCCTCCCCTTCTTTACTTTTCCTTTTTCTCTCATATTTCCTCTACCCCTTTTTATCATCATCTTATTTACTTCACCTCTTCCTTCATCTTTCTCTTGGATATATTTCTTTTACGTTTTCTTCTCTTCATTCTATCTCCCACCTCTTGTGTTTACTGTCCTTCATCTCTCTTACTTTACCTCTCCCTTTTTCTTTCTCGCTTCATACAGGTAAAAAAATAATAAAAACCGCAATTTCTGTCCTCTGTCTTCACGTTTTCCTCTCTACCTCATGTTATCTCTTTCCTCTTGTATTTACCATCATTCCTCTTGCTCTTATCTCTTCATTCATCTTTTTTTTCATTTTTTCTCGTCTCACTCGAGTAATGTCTTTTTTCACCTGCTCGTCTTTCTAATACAGGTAATACACTTTCAGAACCTCTACTCTTCCCAAATCGTCCTTGCGGTATACACACACACACACACACACACACACACACACACACACACACACACACACACACACACACACACACACACACAACTCGCGTTAAGGAAAATATAAAATCCCGAAACCTTGCAATCGAGAAAAATGAAAACGAAACTCACGTGAAACTTACCTGAGGGAATACCTGGCCTTTAGGAGTGATTACCGGTGCTGGGTGTTTTTATTTTTTTTACCCCCCCCTTCCCCTCCCCTCCTCCCCCTCCTCTTCCCCCCCACACACGCAAAACAACCCCAGTATTAAATAAAAATGATACGACTTTCATTTTGCTTTCCTTTATTTTGCTCCTCTTTCCCACCACCACCCACTCAACAATTTAAGTTTTTATGTAAGATTAGTCGAGGTTTTTTGTATTTGTTTTTCCTCCTACGCTCTCCCCTCCCTCTCCCCCGCCCACAAACATCAGCGTCAGTTTTAATATAAGAAGAGTTACGTGCTTTTTTTTTCTGTGTATGTGTTTAACTGACCCCCTCCCCCTTCCCCCACCCACACACATCGACCTCAGTTTCAGATAAGAATAGTTAGTTTTTTAGTGTGTGTGTGTGTGTGTGTGTGTGTGTGTGTGTGTGTGTGTGTGTGTGTGTGTGTGTGTGTGTGTGTTTTCCTACCTTCCTCTCCCTCCTCCCCCCTCCCTCCCACACACACACACACACACACACACACACACACACACACTAAAACCCAAAATCAAGTAAGAATTATTAGTTTTTTAGTGTGTGTGTGTGTGTTTTCCAACCCTCCCCTCCCTCCTCCTCCTCCCTCCACACACACACACACACACACACACACACACACACTAAAACCCAAAATTAAGGAAGAAAACCGCAATTCTCTTCAACGGTATAACACCGCTTTGTATTTTCCTTCTTGCTCACTTTCTCACGGACTTACGATACTTAATAATTAACGAAAATAAGAGAAATATGAACTTACTCCTCTCGCCACTAACACCCTTCCTTCCTTCCTCCCCTC
>NC_066567.1:5219474-5254474 GCF_024679095.1 Eriocheir sinensis | reverse complement strand
TTTTCCCCCTCCTCTTTCTCTTCTTCTTTTTTGTAATCTCCTTTTTGTTCTCTATTTTCCTCCTCGTTTTCCAATAGATTTTTTTTATTCCCTTCTCTTTCTCCTCTTCTTCAGTATTTCTCCTTCCCGTTTCCTCCTCTCTCGGCTTCGTTTTTTACCTCCTTGCTTCTTTTTCTTCTTTTCTTCTGTTTTTCTATAGTTATACATCAACCTTCATCTTTAGCTTATGTATCTTGTTTCTCCTTTCCTTGATTTTCTTAGTGTTTCCTTTTTCGTTTTTTTTCTTCATCTTTCCATGTTCTTTTTCTTTTCTCCTTATTCATCTTCTATTCTCTTTTTCCCTAACTTGATTTTCATTGCGTTTTCTTTCCCTTTTCCCTCATTTCCTTTTTCTTCCTCTTCCTCCATCTCCTCCTCCTCTTCCTTTTGTGCTTCCCCTGGTGGTCATTGTACGAACGCCACCTGTACAGAAAGGCGGCCTCCTCCTCCTCCTCCTCCTCCTCTTTTTCCTTATCGTTATTTCCTCTTTTTCTATTTCTATTCACCGTTTTTCACTTTATTTTTTTATGTTCATAGACTTCTGTTGCATTCACTACTACCACCACCACCACCACTACTACTACTACTACTACTACTACTACTACTACTACTACTACCACCACCACTACGACAACGACTACTACAATCACCACAACACCACCGTAACAACCACACACACACACACACACACACACACACACACACACGCAGACAAGCCCCCCATCGGCATCATATAATTAAATGTATTATGTAGACCAAGGCACGCGGGGAAGGCCAATAGCCCCGCGCCGCGCCCCGGGCCTGAAACATTACACCTGTCTCGCCATTACGTATTTAAAACTCACACAATTCCAAGCAAAGGAAGATGAGCGCCGGGAGAGGAACACGGGAGGATAAAGGAGGGAGAGAGTGGGAGAGGGAGGCTGAGGAAGAGATGGAGTGAAGAGTGATGCTGAGTGTGGGAGGCAGATGAGGGAGGGAGGCTGGATGAGGGATGGAGGGAGGGAGAAAGGGAAGAAGGGAGAAAGAGGTTAAGGAGAGAGGGAGATAGTGTAGGGGGACGAAAGAGAGAAAGGGAGGCTGGATGAGGGATGGAGGGAGGGAGAGAGGGAAGGAGGGAGAGTGTGATTAAGGGAGGGAAAGGGAGAGAGGGAGAGATAAGTTGAGTGAGGGATGGAAGGAGGAAGAAAGAGACATAATGAGGGAGAAAAGGTAATTAGGAGAGGGAGACAGTTGAATGAGGGAGGGAAGTAAGAGAGGAAGGCTAAGTCAGGGAGAGAGAGAGAGGGATGAGAGAAAGTGAAGAAGGGGGAGGGAAGGAGAGAGGGGGGGAGTGTGCAAAGGGTTAAAAGTGAAAAAATTGTATCTCATGGAATTTTGATGCAAGTTTGAATTGTTTATGCTGTCACAATATTTATCTGCTCGTGGTGGTGGTGGTGGTGATGGTTGTGGGAGTGGTGGTAATGGTTGTGGTGGTGGTTGTGGTGATGGTGGTGGTGAAGAGTGTGCTTATATGTGTGATTATTAAAACTCTTCCTCTTCTTCCTCCTCTTCCTCTTCTCTTTCCTTATCTCACCTCCACACACTTGTACGCACCTGTCTCAATACCTTGCACCCCTTACCTGTACACCTGATCATCTCACCTCACCTCTTCCTTTCCCCTCTCACCTCACCTCTCCCTTCCCTCCCTCATCTCGTCATCTGCTCTTTCCTCTCTCATTCCCTCCCTTTCGTTCCCTTTCATTCTCCCTCCCTCAACTCCTTTCCCCATTCGCTCCTCCCTCCTTTGACTCCCCTTTTCCCCTCTCTCCGCCTCCCCCTTCACCCCAAACTCCCTTGCCTTCCCCCTAGCCCCCCTTCTCCCCTCCTTTTCCCCTCAGCCTCGCAAAAAAGGGAGGCGCCTAATCTACATAACCAAATAATATGTGTAAAAATAAAGCAGATATTAGAGAACGATTTTTACTTTGTTTTTCGCCGCAAATGTTGCTGTACTGTGCCCTCCAACCACCTCCTCTTTCCTCCCCTTCTGTCTCTCCTCCCCTCTTCCTCCCTTCCCCTCTTCTCTTCGTGTTTTTTTTTCTCTTCCGTCTTTTTTTTTCAATTTTTGCCTTTATGTTCGTCTGTTCTTCCTTTCCCTTTTTTTCTTTCTTACTTTTATCTTCCTTTTCCTCCTCTCTTATTCCTTATCCCTATATTGTCTAACCACCTTATCCCTCCTTTTCCCCTCTTTTTTATCTCCTTTTCCCCTCTTCTTCTGTTCTTTTCCCCTTTTTTCCCTCCTTTAATTATCCTATCTCCTTCATTTTCTCCTCTTCTTTATGTCAGTTGCAGTCTCCGTACGTAGATGAAGAAAGGAGAAAGGAAGGGAAGTCGGTAAAGGGAGTTAGGGAAGGAAGGAGAGAGCAGTGATTGGATAAAAGAAGGAAGATACCTAAAGAGAATGGGAGAGGGAGGAGGAAGGAGGGAGGAGGAAGGAGGAAGGGAGGGGGGGAAGGCGTCTCTGTCACCTGTTGAATCTATATCAAAATTGGTAAACAAGAGAGAGAGAGAGAGAGAGAGATTAATAGTTTGGCGATACAAAACTTCGTCATTATTATTATTATTATTACTATTATCATTATTATTATTATTATTATTATTATTATTAATAATCTCGTATCTATCTTTCTTTCGTCTTCCTTTCATCTTTTATGTTCCATTCATCCCTTCCCATTTCTTCTCCTCCTTTGGTATTTATTTCCATATCCATATTCAGACACACTCTCTCTCTCTCTCTCTCTCTCTCTCTCTCTCTCTCTCTCTCTCTCTCTCTCTCTCTCTCTCTCTCTCTCTCTCTCTCTCTCTCTCTCTCTCTCTCTCTCTCTCTCTCTCTCTCTCTCTCTCTCTCTCTCTCTTACATTATCTTCCTTTCCTTTTCTTCCTTCATTATTTCCTTTCCCTCCCTTCTATCCCTCACTTTCATTTTTACATCAATATCTATTCTTCTTTTCTTATCCCTTCTTCTTGCCTTGCTTCTCTTTCTTTATCCTTCAATTCTTCCCATTTTTCTCTGATTTCTTCATTCTCTTCTTTCTCCTTCCCCCTCCTTCCCTCTCCTTCCGTCTTTCATCTTCTGCCCTTAGTCTGTATTCATATATTTATCTTGCCTTTCCTTCATTTCTTCCTTTTCCATTATGAGATAGACATCATGTTTTATGGATTAGTGTGTGTGTGTTGTTGTCTGTCTGTGTCTATCTGTCTGTCTCTGTCTTCCTGTCTATCTGTCATCTGTATCTCATGCACACACACACACACACACACACACACCGATTCATCACTCCTCTATCACCATCATTTCCCTTCACTCGTGTATGTATTTATCAGCAAAACAACCTCCCTCCCTCTCTCCCTCTTCCCTCCAGCCTCTCCCTCCCTCCCTCTCTCCCTCTTCCCTTGAACCCCTTCCTCCATCCCTCCTTCCCTCCCTCCTTTCCTCCGCGTCCTCAGGCAGCGGAGAATTTGGTCGGAAAATTGGACAAAATCACGAGTTTTCTGTTTGGCTCGTCGATGTTAAATACAGAAAGTTTGGCAGCGAGATGACAAGCGGCCGGCGGTCCCTTCTACAGGATATGGGAGCTTTTTTTTGTTTTTTGTTTTTTTCCTTCTTTTTCTACCCACCCAACTTTTCCTCCTTTCCCATCTCCGTCCCGTCTCCATCTTTGTCCCTATTTCCTCCTCCTCCTCCTCCATTTTTTTCAAGGTTTCTTCAGGCTTTTTTTTTTTCGTTGCTCCTGTTCTTTTTTTGTGTTTATTTTGTAATGTCTTTTACTTTCCTCGTTTTCCTCCTAATTCTCTTTTTTCTTCTTATTTCTCTTCTCCTCTTTTATCTTTTTCCGATCCTCTTTGTTTGTAATGTTATCTTTTCCTCCTCTTTCTCCGGTTCCTCCTCCTCCTCCTCCTCCTCCTCCTCCTCCTCCTCCTCCTCCTCCTCCTCCTCCTTCTCCTCCATTCTCCTCTTTATGGGTAACAGAATGATGGGGTCTTAGTGTGTGTGTGTGTGTGTGTGTGTGTGTGTGTGTGTGTGTGTGTGTGTGCAGATAACACAACACTTTCTTCTTCCGTGTATCGCCTTGCAGTAACGTTTGTGTTCGTTGTGTTGTTCGCTGTGTTGTTTGTGTTGGTGAGTGCTTCCTTTTTAACACCTGGAGGCGAGGCGGCGCACCGTGACGCCCCCCAACACACCTGTGGATTAATTAACCTGTTTTTTGGCACTTTTTTTGCGTCTTTGCTTCCTGTGCAGTGAGGGGAGTCGTGACCCCTTCCTCGCCCCGCCGCAGGATGAGTCTACCTGCTTCCTACCTGTGTGTGTGTGTGTGTGTGTGTGTGTGTGTGTGTGTGTGTGTGTGTGTGTGTGTGATTAATGAAGGAAAATTGGCTCGGATGCTGTGATTGGGAGGGTGTTTTTTTTTTTACCTGTTGATGCTTGGCTTTGTTGCGTGATTTTGTAATTGTTTTTTTTTGTTTGGTGGTTGGTACGTGTTTTCTTTCGCATTCTCTCTTAATTTCTCTCTTTCTCTTTTCTTTTCTCTCTCTCTCTCTCTCTCTCTCTCTCTCTCTCTCTCTCTCTCTCTCTCTCTCTCTCTCTCTCTCTCTCTCTCTCTCTCTCTCTCTCTCTCTCTCTCTCTCTCTCTCTCTCTCTCTCTCTCTCTCTCTCTCTCTCTCTCTCTCGTAAGCGCTGCAGTTTTGTTGATTTACTTTACCTAATTCCATGATGCTCTCCCTCCTCCTCCTCTTCCTCCTCCTCCTCCTCCTCCTTATTAAGCCTCCTCCACCCTCCCCTGAAGACTTGCAACGCCCCTAGACACATCCTTCTTCCCCTCCCCCCTTCTCTTCCCCCTCCTCAGATGCCCTTTCCATCCTTCTCCTCCTCTTCCCTCCACATCTCAGCTCCCTCCATACTCTCCTTCATAACATTACTTTCTCTTATTCCCTTCTCCTCTGTTCTTACCTCTGTACACCTGTCTTTTCCTCTCGTACCTCCCCATAACACCTGTCCTCTACCTTTCCTACGCCTTTTGTTCTTTTTTTGCTTTTCTATTCCTTTTTTTTGTAGACTATATGTGTCATTTCCCTGCCTTTTATTCCTTTTGTTTTTCTATTTACTAATATATGTGTTTCTTCTCCCCCCTTCTCACCCTGAACGCTCCAGTAATCATCATCATCCCTTCTCACCCTGATTTCTTCCATTCTCCTTTCTCCCTTATTCAACCTAACCTAACCCAACCTAATTTAATCTAACCTAACTTAACCTAATATAACTCAATCTAACCTAACTTAACCTAATATAACTCAATCTAACCTAACTTAACCTAATATAACTCAATCTAACCTAACTTAACCTAATGTAACTCAATCTAACCTAACTTAACCTAATATAACTTAACCTAACCTAACTTAACCTAATATAACTCAATCTAACCTAATATAACTCAATATAACCCAATATAACTCAACCTAACTTAACTTAACCTAACCTAACCCATCTCTACAGTCTCGCTTCCCTCCACACACACCTTCTCATTTTTAAAACTCATGTAGGTCAGGTGGAAGCGGAAAGGTGAAGTGGAGGTGGAAACTGGATGGATGCCTCACCTCCACCACCACCACCTCCACCACCACCACCACCACCAATATGTTTCCTAGTAAATAAGGCTTCGTTCTCGTCTCGCCTTGTGTATCTCAAAAGTTTATACAAAAGCGAGCAATTACTAGGCCGCAGGTAACCCCGGGGCAGGTGGGCGGCGTTCCTCAAGGTGCCTTTTTTTTTTTCGTATTCATGCCGTTTAGAATCTGATAAGGTGTCCCAGCCCCTCCTTTCCCCTCTCCCTCTCCCCTTCCCTCTCCCCTTCCGTCTCCCCTTCCCTCTCCTCTCCCTCTCCCTCCCCTCCCCTTCCCTTCCCTTCCCTTCCCTTCCCTTTTCTCCTCCCCTTCCTTTACCTTTCCTCTTCCTCCCCTCCCCTCCCATACCCTTCCTTCCCTTACCCTCCCTCCCTCCCTTTACCTTCCCTCCCCTTCCCTCTCCTCTCTCTCTCTCTCTCCCCCTCCCCTTCCCTATTCTGCTCCCCTTCCTTTACCTTTCCTCTTCCTCCCCTCCCCTCCCATCCCCTTCCCTCCCTTACCTTACCTTACCTTCCCT
Organism: Eriocheir sinensis; assembly: GCF_024679095.1. Lineage (NCBI taxonomy): Eukaryota > Metazoa > Arthropoda > Malacostraca > Decapoda > Varunidae > Eriocheir > Eriocheir sinensis. Next base: position 5,248,260 of record NC_066567.1, on the reverse strand, counting down.
CACCTTCCCTCCCCGTCCCTCCCCTTCCCTCTCCTCTTCACTCCCCTTTCCTGGTATCCCTTCAACCACTGCAGTAGAATTAAAGACCTCCTCACCCTCAATCTCCTCCTCCTTACCCCTTCCTCCCCCTCCTCCTCCTTCTCCTCCTCCTCCTCCTCCGCCTCCGCCTCCTAACCACAGCATGTCGATCACGGGGCGGCCAGGAACGCGGCCCAAACCACATGCATAAAGATCAAATCAATCATGCAAATTTGTTGGCAATAATACGTCCAGCGGCCCCGTGTGTGATAACCGGAGACGGACCCTGTTTAGCCCGTCCAGGCAAAAACTGATCCCCTGCCCCCCCCCCCCCCCTGCCACCCCCTCCCTCCCCCTGCCTCTGTCTCTCTCACCCTCTCTCGCTGCCTCGCTGCTTATCCTCTTTTTCCCTCCTCCTTCTCCTCCTCCTCCTGGTTGTGGTCTTTCTTCTCCTCCTCCCTCATCTCCTCCTCCTCCTCCTCCTCCTCCTCCTTCTCGATGACTACTGATGCTGCAGCTGACTTCTTATATCCTCCTCTTCCTCTTCCTCTCTTCCTCCTCCTCCTCCTCCTCGTCGTCGTCCTCGTCCCGCAGCCCCTACTATCTTCTTTTTTTTTTCTTTCCTCTTCGTTCTCCTTCTGATTCCCTTGTTGATTGTTTGATTCATTATTCTCCTCCTTCTCATCATCTCCCTCATACCGATATTTTCCCTTTCTCTCTCTCTGCTTCCTCTCCCTTCATTGACCTGCTATCTCTGCTATCGCGGCGTGCCTCCTTCACCTTTGCCGCCGCCTCTGCCGCTTCCTCCTCCTCCTCCTCCTCCTCCTCCTCTTTCTCCTCTCCTTCTTAATCCTCCTCCTTCTCCTTCTTCATTTCCAGTCTGAGCATTGAAAACTCTATCCCAAACAAGGTATCGACACCACCACCACCACCACCACCATCACCACTGCCACACCTGTAATTATCTGCTCGTGGTCACCTTACCTGAGCATCCGTGATTTATGGAGGACAAACCCTCGCCGCCATCACGAGACACAATCACATCCTTCTCCGCGCCTCTGATCAGGGTTCGAATCCTCTAACAATGTAATTAAGCGCTTCGAGTCCGCTAACGATGTAATTACCGACATATGGACATACAACCTTATATGGGATCGGATGCTCCTCCTCCTCCTCATCATCATCATCCTCCTTTCTTTCGTCTCCTAGTCTCCTTTCTCTCTCCTTCCCTTCTCTTTTCTTTCCTTTATTTTCCTCGGTTTATTTATCGTTTGCTTTTTTTCTTCTTCCCTATATCCCTCCTTTTTTTATTTTCTTTCACTCAATTTTTTCTCCCGTTTCTTTTTCCCTCTTTCTTCTCCTTCATTCATCTTGCATTTGCTCTTCCTTCCCAGTTTTCCTTTTTCTTCTCTCCCTTCTTCATTTTCTTTCTCATTTATCACTTCCTCCTTTCTCTTCTCTTTTTTTTACCCATTCTTTACTTTACTTCTTCTTTGTTTGTTTCTTCGCTTACTCCCTCCTTTTTTGTCTCCTTTCTCCTCTCCTCTTTCATTCCTTCACTCCTTTCTGTTCGTGGTCTTTCCTCATACTTCCTTTTCTTTCTGTTGTTGTCCTTTTTCTATTCCCCCATTCGTCCTTGTCCGCGTTCTCTTCTCCTTTTCCTCCTCCTCTTTCTCCTTCTTCCTATCTCTTCCTTCTCCTCCTCCTTCTCCTCCTCTTCTACCACACATCTCTCCTCCCTGGGTCACACAAAAGGGGAGAAATAGAAGGAGGAGGAGGAGGGGGAGGAGAAGGAGGAGAGGAAGAAGAAGAAGGAGGAGGAGGGGAGGGAGAGGAGTATGGCTGTCGTTTTCTCACCGTCGGAGGAAGAGGCAGACAGACAGACAGACTCGTGCCTCCCTCCAACAGCCGCAAGCCAACGGCCGACAGCCGCCCTTCGCTGCTCGCGGCCTGACACACAGCGGCAAAAACGGCTTCCATAGCTTAGTAGGAAGACGAGGAGGAGGAGGAGGAGGAGGAGGAGGAGGAGGAGGAGGAAGAAGAGTAGGAGAAAGAAGATGAGAGAAGAAGTAGTAAGAATAGGATAAGGAAGAAGTATAAGAACACAAAGAAACATAAAGGAAGAACAAACAACAGCAGACCTGCTGGTCCTTACGAGGCTGTTTGTGACAAGCTACACTAACTATCTAATCAAAGGTGGAAGATGAAGGACAGCAAAGGCGAAGGCTCCTCCCCACCCCCCCATCCCTCCAGCCAAAGCTGGCAGGAAAGGAAAAAGAACCATGCAGCATGGAAAAACTGCATGGAAATTATGTAGGAAAGAGGAAAGAACTACCATTACTTCTACCACTAACCGGGCGATAAAAGCGGACAAGGACACCAGTATTCGAAAGAACTTAACGTTATTACGACAATAAGTAATGTCTTAGTTGCTGGTTGGATTCAAAATACTTGTCTAATCTATTCTTGAATGCCGTAACTGTTGTTCTATCAACGACATCACAGGGTAGAGAGTTCCAAACATTAACAACTCGATTGAAGAAGAAGTGTTTAGCTTCGTGCGACGAGAATCTTTTACCACTTATCTTCAAATTGTGATTTCTTCTTGTTCTATTTGATCGATCAATTGTAAAGTAATCTTCCGCATTAATATCACTGAATCCTTTAAACATTTTAAACACTTCTATTAGATCGCTTCGCATTCTTTGTTTTGATAGGCTGAATAAATTTACTTCTTTAAGCCTTTGTTCATATGATAAATTTCTCAACCTAGGAATCATCTTTGTTACTCTTCGTTGAACCCGTTCCAACTTTTCTATGTCTTTTCTGTTGTAGGGAGACCAAAACTGTACACAGTACTCTAGACGGGGTCGAACCAACGAATTATACAGTTTTAATATTACTTTTTCCGATTTATTATTAAAGACTCGTCCGATGAAGTCAACCAATTTGTTTGCAGTTTTAACAACCTCTGAACAATGCTGACCGGGCTTTAAATCGCTTGATATAGTGATTCCAAGATCCTTTTCTTTACTTACTGCAGAAAGTTGTTGGCCATTCATTACGTACCGAACGCGATTGGAGGAGAAGGAGGAGGAGAAGGAGGAGGAGGAGGAGGAGGACGACAAGGAGGAGAAGTATCAGGAAGAGTAGAAGGAAGTTGAATGAAGCAGAAATAGTAGGAATAGAAGGAAGAAGAAGCAGGAGAAGTATAAGGAGAAAATAGAATAAGGAGTAAGAGGAGGAGGAGGAGGAGGGGGAGAAGAAGGTCTTTTTTCTCTCTCGACACCTCTCTCTGCGTGTGCGTGTGCGTTTGCGTGTGCGTGTGTGAATGTGTGTAAGCGTCGTGTTCCTGTCTCCATCTGTTTGCCCGTTCGTTTGTTCGTGTGTCCGTTGGTTTGTCCGTCTGAGTTACATTTTCCTTTATTACGATCATCACGACACTTGCGGCTGCCGTGGATTCTGGAACACGACGAGTAATACAATTTTTAACTTTTTTCTTTCTTAGCGTTTCTTCTCCTCGCTTGGACCGGTGGGTTAGGGCAGTAGGACGTATATTTGAGATGGCTTTCGTAGGAGTTCTGAGCATTTTCAGGGGTAGTTGCATGACCCTGGTGGTAGTTTAACCCTTCCTCTGTACCATGAACCTAAAATCCCACGCATCAGAACCCGATTAATCCCCTTTGTGGCCTTAGGAAGTAGTCGATTTTTTTTTTTTTTACAACAAAGGAGACAGCTCAAGGGCACACAAAAAAAGGAAACAATAATAAAAAAGCCCGCTACTCGCTGCTCCTAAAAAAAAAAAAAAAAGAATCCAAAGAAGTGGCCGAAAGAGAGGTCAGTTTCGGGAGGAGAGGTGTCCTGATAGAAGAGAAGAGAGGTGGAAGCGCGTCTAAGAACAACCAATGTTTTTTTCACGTTTTTTTTCCTTTCATGTATAACTTTTTCTGTATAACTTTTTCCGTCGCGTCGCTGCTGTCGATTACCACAAGTGTGTAATCGAAGGGCGAGGAGCAGGTGGCGAAGGCGCACTGGGGACTCCGTGTCTACTCAGCTTGAACTAATAGATACATCAGGGCCGAGGCAATCTTGTGCGGCGATAGCGGCGGCCCCTGCGGCACCCCGGCGGCCTGCACCAGACCCCGAGGCCGCGGCGGGACGGGGGTTGGGCGTGGACGGGAACCTGGAGGAGAGGGAGAAATGGGGTAAGAGAGGCCACTGCATAGATGTGAGGGCGTAGGTGGGAGGGGAGGAGAGGAGTGGAGAGGAGGAAGAAGAGAGAAGAGAGAGGAAAAGTACAATATCAGAATGAGTGGAGAGGAGGGAGAAGAGAGAAGAGGGAGGAAAAGTACAACGTCATAATGAGAGGAGAGGAGGGAGAAGAGAGAAGATAGAGGAAAAGTACAACGTCATAATGAGAGGAGAGGAGGGAGAAGAGAGAAGAAAGAGGAGAAGTACAATGTCAGAATGAGAGGAGAGGAGGGAGAAGAGAGAAGAAAGAGGAGAAGTACAATGTCAGAATGAGAGGAGAGGAGGGAGAAGAGAGAAGATAGAGGAGAAGTACAACGTCATAATGAGTGGAGAGATGAGACGAGCGATTGGAGAGAGGAGAGGAGAGAGGAACAGCATAACGCCAGGACGAGTGGAGAGAAGAGAGATAGGAAGGAACACCAACACCGGGAGAGAGAGAAGAGAGAGGAACATTACAACATTAGGAGGAGTAGGAAGATGAGGAGAAAGGAAGAAAAGAAAGATGGAGGGGTAACACTAGCGCCAGAAGTAGAGGAGAACAAAAAAAAATTAAGGAAGAGAAGCAGATACAGATACTAGATGCTGAAGACGAAAGGAAGAGAAGTAAAGGAAGTAGGAGGGGCGAAACTGAGGATGAGAGGAGAAGAAGGGAAGAAGAAGCAAAAGCGGGGACGAAATGAGAGGAGGGGAGGAGGCGAAAGGTGAGGAGAATACAAGAGAACAGGGGAGTTTAGGACGGAAGCAAGGGAAGAAGAGGAGACGGGAGGCGAAAGATCATTGACGAAGAAGGAATGAGAAGAAAACAAGAGAGAAGGGGAAGAAGACGAAGCGAAAAGCAGAGTAACGTAGGGGTGGAATGAGAGAAGAACAGGGAAGAAGAAGAACATGAAGAGGAGGAGGAGGAGGCGAGAGGCGGAGGAGCGGAGTGACGGGAACGGACAGTTTAGTAGAGGCTGTCACGCACATTTCCCGCCGCTGCCCGAACTAAAAAGCCTGTCATGGGGGAGGCGACAGTCAAGACATCCTGTGCCAGACGTGAGATACTGCTGGACAATGCCTCGACCCCCTCCGCCTCCTCCTGCGGCTCCTCTTCTTCTTCTTCTTCCTCTTTCTAGTCCTCCTTTTCTACCTCTCCTGCCTTCTATACCTCCTCCTCTGTCCCCTTTGCCCTCTGTCCCATTTTCATCCTCTTCCTCCTCCTCCTCCTCCTCCTCTGCTTCCCCTTATGCTTCCTATACCTCCTCCTCTGTCCCCTTTGCCCTCTGTCCCATTTTCCTCCTCCTCCTCCTCCTCCTCCATGTCCCGAAAATATATTGAAGGGAGTTCAGAAATATTGTTTGGGGGAAGATGTCTGTTTCCGCGAAGGGCGACGGCTGAAGGGAGAGTGTTGAGGGAGAGAGAGAGAGGGAGAGGAAGGGAGAGTTAGTGCGTGCTGGAGTTAGTGGTGTGAGAGAGAGAGTTTGCTGATCTGACCATTTTGCTACAACAGCCACTACTTTAACTACTACTACTACTACTACTACTACTTCTGCTGCTGCTAGGGCGTGGTGGGAGGAGGAGGTTGGGGCAAGGGGAGCGTTTATAAAATATGTCCCCGGGGTAAAAAAAGTCTTGTCGTCAGCGCGGTTTTGATGCAGAGATGACAGGTGGCGCGGCCTGGCACACGGCTTACATAACTCGCTTTTGCTGTCTTGCTTCTCGCTATTATTAAACCGTGGCGGCGCTGCGGTGTGTTCAGTCAATAATGGGGCTGGCGACCGACTCCCGAACCCCCCCTTACAAATATAGATAGATGGATAGATAGGTAGATAGGTATATATTTAGCTAGGCGTGCTGGTATGTATGTATGTATGTATGTACGTGGCTATGTAGTTTGCTAGGTGGATTGGTTGAGTTAGGCAGGTAGATAGATAGATAAATTAGTAGCGGTTTGTATATATGTATGAAGGTAAGTAGATAGATTGGAGGGAGGTTTGGTGGATAGGCAGTTAGGTAGGTCGGTAGATACGTGGATAGATAGGTAGTTTATTGATCATAGCTGCAATATATAAAATAGATAATATATGCATACATCAAATGCGTGAATGCGGATAAACTACTCAATAAAATCAACGAAATGTAAAAACCCAAACAGTCGGTGTATAAAACTCCCCAAGAGACGCCAACATTACTCGCCTGTCTGGGGTATATCATGATGTTTTTTTAATATTATAAAGATCTAAGCACAGACAAACAAACACCCTTTAACACACGCAAGGACACTCATATACAAGAACATACACACACACACACACACACTCTCTCTCCAGGTAAACTATAACTAATGTAATCTTTTCTCTCCTCGCAGGTGACGTAATTGGCACAAGGTATGGACGTGTTCCGCGGCCGCCGCCTCGTCCTCGTCCTCGCCGCCAGACTCTAAAGCTCTCGTCCTCTCGTGTGTCTCCTTATTAAATAACTTTATTGCGAGACTAAAAAAAAAGTGACTTGTGGGCTGTGGCGTGAGGGCAGCACTCACACACACACACACACACACACACACACACACACACACACACACACACTCAAAATAGTGCCCGTCTCAGCTATTCGTGTCGCGCGGGGCTGCTCCTCCCTCCGTCGCCGCCGCCGCCGCCCCATCATTCCATGTGACACACTCGTCAAAAGTGCCAACCCGCCAGCAAAATAAGACATACACGCTCCCGCCACCTGCAGCGCCGCCTTGGCCAACACCCTGACGCGGGGCTCATTATGGTGGGGCGCCTCCCCGCACGCCGCCCCGCACGCCGCCCCGCTATTCTTAGGCGTGCGTATTGACTCTGTACGGCGCCTCGAGGCCGCGCGTGGAGGACTTGACAGTGGAGGACGAGCTGATACTTAAAGGCGAGAAGGACCTTTAAAGACTGGGTATCTGAGGACAATAAAAAAACATTACCGCCATTACCTCCGTCACCGCCTCCGTCGGTATATACCACTCTAGAAACTCTTGCTTACTCACTAGTGAAGATCGGGCGTCTATCTTAGGGCGAGGACGATCTCTCAACACTGACGAGAACCTGACGAGAACTATACATAACCATCTCCTTCAGCGCCTCCGTCATCGTCATCGGCCCTCAGAATATTGCATACCTGAGAGGACCTGAACTTTAGCAATCCAACAAGCCCTTCACTGCCACCTCCTCCTCCTCCTCGTTGTTTCCCCCCGCCCCCCCACGCCCCCCTCGAGTCTTCCTCACGCCTGGCACCTCCACCTCCTCCCTGGCGTCGCCGCTGACACCTCAAGCATCGCGCCAAACAAACTAATGGTGAGTACACCTTTTTATTAACCTGTTCTAACTTTTTTGTATAAATATATTTTTCGCTCAAACTTCATGTGCGAGGTGAGGGGTGACTGTGGTTTGGGGGCAGGGTAAGGGAGGTGAAAGGGGGGCTAGGGGAATGGGGTGAGGGGTGTTTGTGAAGTCTGCGGTGGCGGCGGTGCATTGGTGGGGAGCCTTACCTGGTTTCTACCTGGTTTTGTCTCTCCGTCAGTTAAGTGTTCCTGATACCCGTCGCCGCCGCTCGCTTCTGTCACTTCTCTGTCGGCTTGTACCTTGCTGCCTCACACTCACACACACACACACACACACACACACACACACACACACACACACACACACACACACACACACACACACACACACACACACACACACACACCTGCACACATAATCATGCCTCGCCATCCTGTTTACGTGATTGCCTGTATAAGCTCTCGCCCCGCACGGAGTTTGAACATGTACGCACACACACACACGCACATACGAACAGTCATGGCACGTACATATAGACCCGTGCACACAAGCCCCTACAAACAGAGGCACGGGCCGCCCATCACGTACACAGAGCTCCCGGCACACACACACACACACACACACACACACACACACACACACACACACACACACACACACACACATTTATCGGTGAAAAAATGAAAAACGAATGAGGAGAAATACCGTCAGAAAGTTTACAACGGGAACGTACTTTTAAATATCCACCACCATCACCATCACCACCACCACCACCACCATCACCACCACCACCACCATCACCACCACGAACCCTCCTCTCCACCTCTCTCTGTCGTTCTCGCTTCCCTTCTAAATAAAAAAAGTTTATTACATAGTTTATCGTCTATACATACTTTTATTACTTTCGGCAACTGGGAAATAGATGAGTAACCGATGTGGGGTGAAGCGAAGGGGCGAGGAAGGGCACACATTACTGCCTTACCTGCCGCCTCACCTGTCCTGCATTAAGGGGATTCAATTACCTGTTGTAAATACTCTTGCAGGTGACTGATTGGACTTAGGAACCTTATATTTGCGAAGGAAGGTGAAGGAAGATTTTAGAGCAAGAGAAAAGCTGTTTGTTGTGTGTGTGTGTGTGTGTGTTCCTATTTGCACATTCCCGCGGGTATTTAAGGGAAAGCTCTCCACACTTGACTCTTATTAATGGTATGGTGTGAAGGACGGGAGGGAGGGAAGGAGGGAGGGAGGGAGAGAGAGTTGTGTGTGTATGGGGTGTGGGAGTAGTGGTGGGGGAGTGAGCGAGAGGTTTGTAGCATTGGGGTGAGTGGGTGTGAGTTTCTGAGGGGGAGGAGAATGGGAAGGGGAGTGATTTGTGCATAGAAGGGGAGGGACTGTTTATGTATGGAGGTATGGGGGCTATGGATAAAGTTATGAGAGAAGAAGAGAAGGAAAGAGAGAGAAAAGAGAACTATAGAAATAACGTATATATGGATTTGTGAACTCAGGTGTACAGGTATTAATTAAAGATGCTTATTGGAGGTGTATGGGCCAGGTATGATTTCTATGGTGGAGGTCATGAGTACAGGTTTTGGTAAGGAGGTTGTATGGGAGTTTAAATATCAGGTAGTGTGTTAAGGTGTTCTGAAAAGCAGGTGAGTGCATATATGGATGAATGGATTATATGGAGGTGTAAGGACAGCAGGCACAGGTGGGAGCTCTATGGGAGAAAAAAAGAGAGAAAGATAGAGGTAAAGTTAGGAGCATACGGTATAGATGCGCGTGTCCTCAATGCTCATCTCTGTACCATTGCCCTTTAAGCTCCTGAGATGCTAATTATGGGGATGAATTGGAGATGCTTCGATGGGAATGTGTGGGAGGTAAGGTCTCGGCGGGAGCTACGGGCGGCAGGTGTGGGCTATGGCAGGTATGGTGGGCGGGTATTTGCACGGCGGACCCTAATTAATATGAGTCAGGTGTGGCCCGCCGCGACACCTGAGCGTATGAATGATGCAGGTGAGGCTCATGGGTGTCAGGTGTTTTGCTTACATATATCTTATCATCTTCCTCCTCCTCCTCCTCCACCCTCTCCTCCTCCTCCTCCTCCTCCTGCAGTGGTGTTAAAAGTTTGTGAAAAAAAGAGGAGGAGGAGGAGAGATGGGAATAAAAAAAAAGGAGAGAAGGTAGATGTCCAACTCCTCCTTTTTCATCTCTTTCTCTTCATCTCCTCCTCCTCCTCCTCCTCCTCCTCCTCCTCCTCCTCCTCCTGCAGTGGTGTTAAAAGTTTGCGAAAGAAAGAGGAGGAGGAGGAGAGATGGAGATAAAAAGAAGGAGAGAAGGTAGATGTTCAACTCCTTCTCCTTTTTCATCTCTTTCTCTTCATCTCCTCCTTCTCCTCCTCCTCCTCCTACTCCTCCTCCTCCTCTTTCGTGCCATTTTTCACCTTTTCTTTAGTAAGTCTTGGAGGCATTGTTTTATATGCTATCTTAAGTGGCATGTGTGTGTGTGTGTGTGTGTGTGTGTGTGTGTGTGTGTGTGTACCAGCGGCCATACGTCAGGCGGGTGCAGCGGCAAAACTCATGATTGTCTTAAGTATGTTTGTACGTAGATAAAATCGCTCCCTTGCTCTCCCTCCTTCTCTCTCTCTCTCTCTCTCTCTCTCTCTCTCTTTCTCTCTCTCTCTCCCTCCCTCTCCCTCCCTCTCTCTCCCTCCCTCCCTTCCTCCCTCCCTCCCCACCTGTGTCTCGGGGTAAATGAATAGTGTAGCGCCAGGTGTTCAGCGACACACACACACACACACACACACACACACACCACACAGTACACCTCGTTGCTCTGTATGAAGGGACTCGAAAACACACACACACACACACACACACACACACACACACACACACACACACACACACAGAACACCGTATTACTTTATAGTGTGTTGTTCTCTTGTTGTTGTTGTTGTTGTTCTCTTTTTTCATAACCTTCACCATCCTCATCCTCATCATCATCTTCCTCTTCTTTTTCTTCCTGTTCTTCTTCATCTTTCTCCTCCTCCCCTGACTCTGACTCCTCCTCTTTCTCCTCCTCCTCCTCCTCGTTTATCATCTTCTCTTTGGACGTTATCAGATTGTTTATTGTGTCTTAAGTAATAATAATGATAATAATGATAATAATGAGTCACAGTTATGTTACTAATAATGTGGGCGCCATCATAAATAATATTGCCATAAATCTGATCATATGCAAGAAAAGGAGGAGGAGGAGGAGGAGGAGGAGGAGGAGGAAGGACGTTTGAAGGTAAAGAGGTCCAGGAATAAGTGTGTGTGTTTGTGTGTGTATGCTTTTTCTTTAGTGTGTGTGTGTGTGTGTGTGTGTGTATACCAGTTACCCATATCTGCTCTAGGGTAAGGAAAAAAAGCATATGACGTTCAAGCAGGGAAGGGCAAGTAAGGGAAGTAGGGTAATGAAGAAGAGGTGGTGGGGAGGTAGGTGGTATAGGTATGCAAGGAGGTGGGGAGAAGGGTAAGGAGGAGGGGAGGTAATGGAGGAAGTGTAAGGCAAAGTGAAGGGTAAAAAGGAAGGGAGTGAGAGAGGGATTACAAGGGCAGGGATGGGGAGGGGGTGGTGATAGGGAAAGGCAAGTAGCATAGGGAAGTAAGGGGGAGCTGAAAATGGGCAAAGAGGAGGATGTGTAAGGGGGTGAGGGGAAGACAAGGTGAAGGGCAAAAAGAAGGTGTGAAGGGGAGGGAAGGGGGAAGGGGAGAGGGTAGTTTTTGTGGGTCTCTGCAGATAGGGAAAATGACCTTCTCACCTGGCCATCTCGGGACAGGTAACAGGTGACCTACAGACGCGTGCATGACGGAGAGACAGACAAAGAGGTGACATTTCCCATCCAGGTCACCCCCCTCCCCTTTCTCTCTCTCTCTCTCTCTCTCTCTCTCTCTCTCTCTCTCTCTCTCTCTCTCTCTCTCTCTCTCTCTCTCTCTCTCTCTCTCTCTCTCTCTCTCTCTCTCTCTCTCTCTCTCTCTCTCTCTCTCTCTCTCTCTCTCTCTCTCTCTCTCTCTCTCTCTCTCTCTCTCTCTCTCTCTCTCTCTCTTTTGTGTTGTCCAAGTAGCCGCATGTTATTCTCTCCTACCCCCCCCCCCCCACACCTCACCTGCACCGCTGATTAATAGCTGCCCAGGTGTACGTGCCTTGCCCAGGTGACACGGAGCTTCGTCACCTGCCCCGTGCGCTCTCTCCCACGCTGGGCACGAGGGGGCGGGATGGGGGGGATACATGGGGAGTTTTGTATGTCTAAGAGGTATGTAGATGGGGAAGAAGGGGCTATGTTCTAGGGATAGGTGTAAAGGAATAGGTGAGGATATATTGAATGGGTAAAGATAACAGAGAGAGGGATGAGTGGTATAGGGGATGGGGGAAATGAGGGTGCTATGGGTATGGGGAATGGGGGATGAAGGAATGGGTGAAAATATGTTGAATGATGAGTAAAGAGATAGGGAGGAGAGAAGGAAAATGGAAGCAAGGTAACAGAATGATGGATGGATAAAATGGAAGATGGGAGAGATGGGGAGAGGAAATGGGGTAACTGAAGTGGTTTTATAATGTCACTGTGAAAGCTTGGTGATGGTGATGGTGATGGTGTTAGTGGCAGTGTCCATTACTTTCTACTTTCCCTTATCATTTTTATGTATATTTTTTTCCTTCCTCGCCTCTGTTCGCTTTAATGAAGGAAGGAAAAAAAAGTGTATTGTGGAAAGTTATGCTTAGATGGCGAGTCTGAGGTGTGTGTGTGTGTGTGTGTGTGTGTGTGTGTGTGTGTGTGTGTGTGTGTGTGTGTGTGTGTGTGTGTGTGTGTGTGTGTGTCTCTCTCTCTCTCTCTCTCTCTCTCTCTCTCTCTCTCTCTCTCTCTCTCTCTCTCTCTCTCTCTTCTCTACATTAAGGCGTCGAGTTACCTCTTGTTGACACTGGTAAAAGGGTTGCCCATTGACACAGTTCGAACCCCCGTTGTGTCCTGCAGATTATACTAAGGCCCCCTCACCCCCCTCACCCCCCTCATGCCCCCCACCCCCTTGTTTCCCCTCTCTTTCCCCTCCTCTTCTGATCGCTACATCCTTCCTCTTCCTCTTCCCTGGGCGATGCTAAAGCCCCTCATTCTTCCCCTCTTGATTTTTTTCCCTCTTGTTTTACCTCTTTTCCTCCTCTTCCCTTCTTTCCTTCTTCGTTACATCCTCTATCTTTCCCCTTTTCTACAGTTTTTCCCTCTCATTATCATTTCCCTTTTTAATTCTTACGCATGTCTTCCTCTTTTTTCCCTTTTCTCCTCTTTCCTCTTTTTCGTTACGCTTTTTCTCTTACTCCTCACCTTATCTCTCTCCCCTTATACCTTTCATTTACTTTCTTTTCTTCCTCTTTTACCTTTTTCCTCTTCTTACCTTCTTCATTATATCCTTTCTTCCTCATATTCGTTGCCTCTCTCCTTCCCTCTCGTCCATTCCCTTTGCTTCCACCCTCCTTTCCCTCCCTTTCGGTTCTCCTTCCCTTCTCCCCACCTCCCTCCCCTCTTCCCTACATCCTTCCTCCCCCTCTTCTCCTCTTTACCACCGATACCGTGTGTGTGTGTGTGTGTGTGTGTGTGTGTGTGTGTGTGTGTGTGTGTGTGTTTGTGCTGCTTATTTATCCGTGTTTGTTTGTATTTTTTTGTTTGTTTTTTCGCCTTTTTTTGTTTTTTCAAGGGGGAAAGATTTCTACCTTTTTTTGTGTGTTCTGCTTTTGATCTCAATTCATTTATGTCTGAGTTCCTCCTCCGGTCTGTTTGTTGACTTTCTCCTTTCTTTCTTTTTTTACTTTTCAGATATTTTCCCATTATTTTTCTACTTCGTTCTTTGTTTCTTTAGTATTGCATTCTTCTATGTATATTTATTTGGAGTCATTTGCATTATTATTTCTTCTCCAGTAATCAATTTTTCTTTCACCTTTTCCTTTTTATTTATATTTTCAGCTCTTGCCGGTGTTTTTGTCTGTTTATGTGGTTATTAGTGTATCTTTTTTTTTTCATATACAATAGTCATTTGCATTATTTTGTCTTCTGTATTCATCTATTTTTCTTTCACCTTTTCCATTTTATTTATATTTTCAGCTTTTACCGTTTTTTTGTCTGTTCATGTATTTATTAGTGTATCTTTTTCTTTATGTACAGTAATTTGCAATAATTTATTTTCTCTATTATTCTTTTATCTTCACATTTTCCCTCTTTAGTATTTTCAACCTTCATCGTAATATTTCTGCTCCTCTCTTTGTTTGCTGCGTTCTTCATTTGTTTCGTAATGTATCTTCGTTATTTACAGTCATTTGCATTCATTTGTCTTCTCTGCTGATCTCTTTGTCTTTTATTTTTCCCATTTTCTTTACCTTTAAACTATTCTGTGATATTTATGTTGTTCTTTTTTGCAAGGTTGTTTATATATATATTTTCAATCGAACTATCAAATCATTTCATTTACATTCAACCTTCACTATTAACCCATTTATCATGTATCGTTATTATTTTTACTCTCTCTCTCTCTCTCTCTCTCTCTCTCTCTCTCTCTCTCTCTCTCTCTCTCTCTCTCTCTCTCTCTCTCTCTCTCTCTCTCTCTCTCTCTCTCTCTCTCTCTCTCTCTCTCTCTCTCTCTCTCTCTCTCTCTCTCTCTCTCTCTCTCTCTTTTATCTAGTGAAACTTTCTTATAATCAGTTATTTTGTGATGTTGCAGTTTTTTATTTATTTTAATCTGCTCTCAATATCTTTCTAATCATCACAACATGAGTTTATACATATATTTTTTGTCTCTTTAACCCTCCATTCGCTCTTTTTATTCTATCTCTACTACTTTCTACTTCTCCTTTTTTGTTGTAATGGTCTGTCTCCCTGCACTTTCTATCTATGTCAAACTCCTTTTTTCTCTATTATCAATCTATTACATCGTCTCATCGTACATGTTCACTATTTGTCGTCTATGTCATTCTTTTTATCTATTTATTTGATTTTTATATTATGTTTTTTTTGCGTGTGTTAGTTCACTGTATGTTCTCTTTCTCTTTGTTTTTGTGTGTTTGCCAGTTGACCTGCTCTTGTTTTGTTTTGATTAGTGTGTGTGTGTGTGTGTGTGTGTGTGTGTGTGTGTGTGTGTGTGTGTGTGTGTGTTTCTTTTTTGTCTCATACCCGTGGAAATGAATTATAACCAGGTGTCACTTGTGTTTTGTGGGAGGCAAATGGTGAGAGGGGACCAAGGAGGGGGAGAGGGGAGAGGAGAGGAGAGGAGAGGAAAGGAAAAGAAAGAAAAGGAGAGGAGAAGGGATAAGAGGGAAAGGAGAGGAGGTATGGAAGAATATAAGGAAGAGAGAGAGAGAGAGAGAGAGAGAGAGAGAGAGAATAACCCCTTACACCTTTCACCATCCTACCATTATAAGGTAACCACACCTGTACTACACACCTGAGATACACCTGAGATTAACACACCTATCCCTGCCCCCTGCGAACCATTGTATTATGTTAAGGAATAAAAGACACGTTGAAGGAGCTGAGATTGAACGTTCTCAAAATTATTATTATTATTATTATTATTATTATTTTTTTTTTTTTTTACGTAAGTGGACAAATAAATTGAGGTCAAAGTTTTGTGTATTAAAGTGTAAGTTTGTTTGTGTTTTTTGAGTGTTTGGCAAAGACGTGAAGCTCTGTAGTATCTTGTTTTTTTCTTTTTCTTTTTTTTTCTTTTTTTTTCGTTTGTTTTTCTGTAAATGTGTGGTGCAGTGCGGTGTCCTCTCTCCCTCTCCCCCCTCCCCCCCCCAGAGGACCCGTTCTCTCTCTCTCTCTCTCTCTCTCTCTCTCTCTCTCTCTCTCTCTCTCTCTCTCTCTCTCTCTCTCTCTCTCTCTCTCTCTCTCTCTCTCTCTCTCTCTCTCTCTCTCTCTCTCTCTCTCTCTCTCTCTCTCTCTCTCTCTCTCTCTCTCTCTCCAAATTTGTCCTGGTCCTCTTTCGCCTCTGCTTCCCTTTCCCCTCTTTCTCACGCTTTTCCTCCTCCTCCTCCTCCTCCTCCTCCTCCTCCTCCTCCTCCTGGCAAGGGTTAACTGTAAGCAATCTTGCATGGACTTAATATCTTACAATCTTTTCTTCTTCTCTTTGCTAGCTCTTCCTTTCTACCTCCTCCTCCTCCTGCTCTTTCTCCTCCTCCCTGACGTCCCTTCTTCCGCCACATCACCTCCAACTCCTCTTCCTCCTCCTCCTCCTCTTCTCCCATCCCACCAAACCATTTCCAGGCGAGAGCGCGGAAAGAGAGAAGAGGAAGAGGAGAGAGAGATAAAAAAGAGAGAGAGAAAGAGAAAGGGGAAGAGAGAGAGAGAGGGAGAGAGAGATAGAAAAAAAAAAAGACCATGACAACGACGCTCCGGGAAGGTGAAATTAACTCCGCTGTTTGTGAAGACGTTTGCTTGAACACAATGGCTTTGTTTTGTTGTGCTGGTTTCTTTAAGGTTCGTTTGGGGTTAATCTTGTAACGTTGTGTGGCCTTTATCGCTCCCCCCCCAGCGCCCCCGTCCCCTGCCCCCTTCCCCCCTTGAAGCTCCTTATTGTCCCCACTTCTGCTTTGTGTTGTCCTTTTTCTTTTTTTTTCCTCGATATATTTTCCCGCGAACAATGCTTTTGGAGGAGGAGGAGGAGGAGGAGGAGGAGGAGACTGGCACCAGAATCTTTGTGTCCTGTGAGTGCCACTGATGAAATTTTGGGATTCTCTTCGTGTGTGTGTGTGTGTGTGTGTGTGTGTGTGTGTGTGTGTGTGTGTGTGTGTACAGTGCGTGATCATGTTTTTACCTGAATCAAGACTTCGATATTTTTTTAACGTTTTTCTTTTCCTGTCTTCTCCTCCTTCCCACCATAACCTGTTTCTTCTTTCTCGCTTGTTTTCTCCTCTTCGCCCCTTTCCCTTCTTCTCCCTATTTGTTTTTGCCTTCATCTTACCTCCTTTCTCATGTACTTTTGTTTTTTCTTCCTTCCTCTTTTCGCTTCCTTCACTCTCCTTTTCCTTACTCTCTCCAATTTTCATGTTCTTCTTCCTCCTTCCCATTCTTCCCCTTGTCCGTCTCCCTTTCCACAAATTCTCTTCCATAATTGTTCCTGTTTTTCCTTTAACTTTCATCGCCTTTGACTTTTACCCATTCACTCTTCTTTCCCCTCCCTTTCCTTCGGCCTGCTATTCCTTTTCATCCCCTCCTTTTTCAGGCTTTTCCTTCCCCTTGTATCCCTTTCCGTCTTTCCTGTCCCTTCCTCTCCTTCAGTCTTTTCCTTCCATTTCCCTCCCAGTCTCTCTTCCCTCCCTTCCTTCTCGTCTCTCTCCTCACTTTCCCCTCGTCCTCCTCTCCTTTCCCCTCACTCACCTCCCGTCTCACCCCCCTCCCCCCCTCGCCCAGAACACGTCTCCAGCGGTGGACTAATGCTTGTGGGGCCATTAGGAAGGCAGGGGTTGTGTATCTGTCAACCCTCAACCTCGTTACCGTAGGATACCTTGACTCTATCCCTCCCCTCCTCATCCCCATCCCCTGGACCCTCACACCCAATCCTGCTCCTCCTCCTCCTCCTCTTCCTCCTCCTCCTTCCCGTTCTCTTTTCCCCTTCTCATCCGTCCCACAGGAAAACAGGGTTAGTGTGTGTGTGTGTGTGTGTGTGTGTGTGTGTGTGTGTGTGTGTGTGTGTGTGTGTGTGTTTCCTTAATAGAGATAATCGGAAGGAAAAGGAGATGGGGTTTGTTTTAGGTAATGTTTTTTTTATATATTCACTCACCTCCTACAATATCTATCTGTCTATCTATATACCTGTCTGTCTGTCTGCCCGTCTGTCTGTCTCTCTATCGTTGAGTCAGTAAGCCGCAAAAACAAGCAAGTGGGTCAAAACAATGCGCTGTGTGAGACTTGTGGGCCGAGTTTACATTTTTCCTCGCCT
Source organism: Eriocheir sinensis (assembly GCF_024679095.1). NCBI lineage: Eukaryota > Metazoa > Arthropoda > Malacostraca > Decapoda > Varunidae > Eriocheir > Eriocheir sinensis. The sequence continues at coordinate 5,230,733 of NC_066567.1, read as the reverse complement.
TGTTTTCTTCTTGTTTTTTCTTGGCCTTGTTTTCCTCTCCTCGGCGGCGGAATCAAAACAGCGGCGACTGTAAACACTTCGTAAACAGCGACGCTTTGGCTGTTTACGCCGGAGATCAGAGAGAGGAGGCGGGCGTGTGTGTGTGTGTGTGTGTGTGTGTGTGTGTGTGTGTGTGTGTGTGTGTGTGTGAAGGTACGCAAGCAAATATTATTACCTGAACGAGTCATTTATCAGAGAGAGAGAGAGAGAGAGATGCTTTGGTGTTTGTGAGCTGCAAGTGACCATTTTCTCATTTTCGCGTCACCTTCATACCAGCATCTTTCATTATCACCTTTGGGAAGCGCTTGAAATCCCCCCCCCTCCCCCCCACCCCTCCTCCTCCTCTTCTCCCTCCTCCTCCTCCTCCTCCTCCGTTATCCTTTTCATCAGTATACAATCAACCTTTACCTTATGTGGATGCTGTTATCTTCGTCATCTCCTGTTATCTCCCGTGTCCCTTCCTCCACCTGACATTATCTCACCCCGCTGTTAAGGTCTACCAGCGATTAAATGGATGGGCAATTACCTGTCTCACCTCTGCACAGGTAAATTTGCACCTGTGTATTATTAGGATCCAGGTGTCGGCTTGCCACTTTTCCAGGGTTTGATTTTTGTGTTATTGTCAGGTGTGTGTACAGATGTGTATGCTCATCTTCTTCTTCTTCTTCCCCCTTCCTCTTCCTCTTCTCTCCTTTTCCTCTTATTTGTGTATTTTCATGTTCATCAGTCCTTTTCTTTCTTCTTTTATTTCCTTTTCATGATTTTCCTCGTCCACTTTCCTCCTCTTCTTCGCTTTCCCTCCTCCTCCTCCTCCTCCTCCTGAACCTGTTTAATACGCGGTTCTAATTCTCGTAATGGCGGTGTTGTATTGTTATCGCGTTATCATCACACACACACACACACACACACACACACACACACACGTTCCATAAGATACTTCCCACCACCACCCTCACCACCACCACCACCACCGCCAGCAGGGCCCCGGTTAAGCGGTTTGTGGCGGTGGTGTTGAACGCAAAATACCTGTTATTCTTGGGCTGGTTTTAATGTCTGCCTGGGTCCCTGTGTCTGTTTGTTGGGGGGCGGCGCGGCGTGGCGTGGCGCGGAGCAAACAACGAGTGGGCGAGGGTGTTGGTGTGTGTGTGTGTGTGTGTGTGTGTGTGTGTGTGTGTGTGTGTGTGTGTGTGTGTGTGTGTGTGTGTGTGTGTGTGTGTGTGTGTGTGTGTGAGAGAGAGAGAGAGAGAGAGAGAGAGAGAGAGAGAGAGAGAGAGAGAACAGACTGGTTGTAAGGTTGTGCAGCCTACAGATCTCTCTCCCTAATAATACCCCCCTTCCTCCTCCTCCTCCTCCTCCTCCTCCTCCTCCTAATCTCCCCCTGCCATGACAATGAGGAACACGAGAGCATGGCAGTTCTTGATCTCATTTTCTCTTAATCACTTCACCGCGCTCGTAAATATGAACTGAGAGGCATCACACGACAGCCGAGAGAGAGAGAGAGAGAGAGAGAGAGAGAGAAAACTGTTTTTATGCTTGTCTCCTCCTCTTCCTCCTCCTCTTCCCCCTTCCTCCTCCTCCTCCTCTTCCTCCTCGTCCTCCTCTACAGCATCTCTTCTTCGTCAGGTAAGCAGAAAAAGGACAGGTGCGCCTATACACTATACACACACACACACACACACACACACACACACACCTACCACACAACACATGACCCCTCACACCCACACACCACAGTCTCCCTACCCCCGCCCCCTCCCACACTTTCATCCTCTTATAGCCCGATTTTTTCTTGTATTTGTGTGGCTTGTTTCGCTTCCCGGCGCGTGGCGTAAACAGGTGTAAACAGGCGGACGCGGGGATGCTAATGACGCAGGTAATCGCTGTTGTGGGTTTTATCAATAGGCTGTAAAGTGATGCTAATGAGGCAGCGCTTGGCCGAGATAAGATTCCCGGAGTCTGCAAAATAAGTCTCGATGCCGACCTGTACGAGCTGCATTCCTTTCCTCCCTTTCTTCCTTTTATCTTCCTCCTCCTCCTTTGTCTTCCTCTAGTTTTCCTCCAAGACATAATTAACCATATATAGGCTTCTCTTCCCTCCCTCTTCCTCCTTTTTACGTGATATTCTTCCTCTTCCTTTCTCTGTCTTCCTAACTCTTCTTCCTCCTCTTTTCCTTTTCTTCCCTCCCTCTTCCTCCTCCTTACGTAATATTCTTCCTCTTCTTTCCCCTCCTCCTAACTCTTTTTCCTCCTTCTCTTTTCCTTTTCTTCCCTCCCTCTTCTTCCTCCTTACGTGATATTCCTCCTCTTCCTTCCCCTCCTCCTAACTCTTTTTCCTCCTTCTCTTATCCTTTTCTTCCCTCCCTCTTCCTCCTTACGTAATATTCTTCCTCCTCTTTCCTCTCTCCTCCTAACTCTTTTTCCTCCTTCTCTTTTCCTTTTTCTTCCTCCCTTTCTTCTTATCTCTTCTTACTCCTTTACTTCCCTCCATTCATACCCTAATTCTTATCCATCTGTTTTTCCCACTTCGTTTCCTTTTCTATTTCTTTATCTCTCCTCTCATTCTCTCTATGCCTGTCTTCTTTTTCGTCCCATATTTCCGTTCTTTATTTCCTGTTCCTCCTTCGCATCTTCTTTCTTCTTCCATCACTCTAGTTTAATCATTCCCTTTTTCCTTTTTCTGCGTTCTCTCCTCTTTGTTTGTTCACCTTTCTACCATTTCTTTACTCCCTCTTCTTCCTTCTCTTCTTTCTTTTCTTCTTCCTCGCCGCCCTTTGTTCCTGTCTTTCTGTCTTGTCTCCGTTCTTCTCTCTATTATACTCTTCTTGCTCTTCTATCTCTATTCCCGCTTTTTACCTCTCCCGTCTTTCCTTTATCCTCCCTTCTTCTCTTCATCCTCCCTTCTTCTCTTCATCCTCCCTTCTTCTCTTCATCCTCCCTTCTTCTCTTCATCCTCCCTTCTTCTCTTCATCCTCCCCTCTTCCTCCCTCTCCCCTTCCCCCTCCCAGTGAAGGGGTTTAAGGCGAAATTGCCGTGTTTCCGTCGCTGCGGCCGCCATTGGTATTTACCTGTTTGTCTGAACAACAGAGTCCGTGTCAAATTTCACTTTAATTACCTGGCTCATTTTATTGCCGGTGCAGCTGCGAGGCTCGGCCGGATCCGGTTATAGTTACGGTCCGGGCTAATGGCGGCGAGTCTTGGCATTCACGAGCTTGTTTTATCCGATCCCATTGCCCGGCGACCCTTTTTGAGTTATTTCGAAATAAGGAAACGACCCGCTTTTTAGCGTCGGGTTACTGAGGCAGCTGCTAATTCTCTCCTCCCTCCCCTTCCCCTCACCCCTCTGACTGCCTCCCCTTGTTCCCGGCAATGAGGCGCCGCTTTAGGGGGGGAGGTAGCGGCGAGAGGGGACGGATGTTGAGCATGGAGGGGGGCGGGGAGGGGACAGGGACGCGGGGAAGGAGAGAGAAAGGCATGGAAGGAAGAAGGAAATGGGTGAGGTGTATATCTTTGACAGGGGAAGAGAGGAGTGGGGGAAGGTGAGTGTTGAAGGGTTGTTGTATGCTTGTGTTGGGGCGGCAGGGTACGGCGAAAGGAAAGGGAAGAGAGGGAAGGGAGGAGAGGAAGGGTTAGCAGAAGAAGGGGATATTGGAGGGCTTGCGTGGGTGGCTTGCGTTGGTTAGCGTGGATGACAGGACAGGAGGGTGCGGAGGGGGAGGATATATACTTGTAGGGATGGGGCTTAGAGAAGGGAGACGCATGAGAAGAGGGCATGTAAAAGACGGGGATTTAAGGAAAGGACGTATAGGCAGAGGCGCAAGGACAGGGGGCGTGTGTGCAGGAGGCGTGTGTAGGGTGGGCGTATGCAGAGGGGGCGTGTGTAACGAGGGCGCGTAGACAGGGAAGCGTTTATTCACGGGCGTGTGTGTAGGGGTGTAGTGAGCCGTGTTCCTCTCCATTGATATTTTACCCATGCATGGCGCGGAAAAGGTAACAAGACGCGAACAGACCAGACGGGAGCGGAGGGGGGGGGGGGGGCGAGGGGGCGAACTGTCCGTCTCGTTAAGAACATGTAGGCGAGAGAGGGGGGGGGGAAGCAAGGGGGGGTACGCACTGCCCTAACTGTCCAAATGTTTGTCCGCCGTACGCATCGCAGGCCAACGCTACACGCCCGTTATGCCCCCCTTCCCCCCCTGGCCCCCCGCCCCCCTGCCTGTCTCGTCAATAAGATGTGATGAGTCTCGCATAACATTAACTTCATCATTTTCTTCGCGTGAAACAATATAAACGTTTTTTTTATTACTGTAACTCTAATGATTATTTCCCTACATGAAATCCAATGTCATTACCGTAACATAAATTCTCTCTCTCTCTCTCTCTCTCTCTCTCTCTCTCTCTCTCTCTCTCTCTCTCTCTCTCTCTCTCTCTCTCTCTCTCTCTCTCTCTCTCTCTCTCTCTCTCTCTCTCGCACTCTCTATCTCTATCTATCTATCTACCTATCTACCTGCCTACCGATTTTCCTCACCTTGTATTATTACACTTTGCAGGCAGGTAGACAGGTAGACAGACAGGTGTGTGTGTGTGTGTGTGTGTGTGTGTGTGTGTGTGTGTGTGTGTGTGTGTGTGTGTGTGTGTTAAAAGTACAGTTGATGTTACTTGCTCAGATTTATCAAGTTCTCAAAAAGGAAATTATTATAGACGCATTTCCGGACGCACACCCACCCACCCACACACACACATACACACACGTTTCGCAGTATTAAATTGAAGCTGCTACTTGATATCTTTGTGTGTGTGTGTGTCTGTGTGTGTGTGTGTGTGTGTGTGTGTGTGTGTGTGTGTGTGTGTGTGTGTGTGTGTGTGTGGATCGGTTTGAACATAACAAAATATTGAGAAACAGATTGCTTTGTTTGCGATGAGGAAATTATTGACTCAGAAAAATATGTTCGTGTTATTAGAACGGAAAAGGTTTGGTAATAATAATAATAACAATAAAAATAAAAAATAAATAATAATAATAATAATAATAATAATAATAATAATAATAATAATAATAATAATAATAATAATAACTGTTGATGATAATGACGCTACTCCTACTGCTCCTTATACTACTAACAATAACAATGATAATGATGATAATAATAATAATACCACACTTCCGCCACCACCACATTCTCCACCACCACCACCACCACCACCATTATAACCTGAATCAAAGCTCTTGGTAGGGTTGGGGGTGTAGTGGAACGGGGGGTGGGGGGCGGGGGCGGGGATGGTGGGGGGTCGTCCGTGCCCCACACAAGCGGAAAACAGGATTGTGATGCAGTAATCCTTTTGTTTTCTTTTTTTTTTTTTTTTTCCAGGCTGTTTCCAGATCTGTTTTGTGGCACATGATGGCTCTCTGACTCCCCCCCCCTCCCCCCCCTCCCGCCGCACTGCTCTCTCTCTCTCTTTCCCTTCATCTCTCACCCTCATCTCTCCTCCTTCAAATTTGCTTTCTCCCTCTCTCCTTTCTCTCCCTTTCTCTGTCTTCCCATCGCATTTTTTTCTTCTCTTTTTCACGTTTTTCTCATCTACTTTCTTTGCCTTACTTCTTTCTTTCTTCCCTCTCTTTTTCTTTCCCTCTTTTTCCTTTCCTCTTTCTTCTTCCCTCTCTTTCCTTCCTTCTCCTTTTCTTTCTCACGTTTTTTCTCAACTCTCCTTTCTCTCTCTGGTTTTCCTTCTCTCATCTTTCTTGCTTTCCTTCCAACTCCATCCTTTCCTTTCCTTTCCTCTCCTTTCTCTCTCTTTCCCCTGGTTTCTTCCCTCTCCTCTCTTTTCCTTGTTTCCTCCCCTCTCATTCTTTCTCTTTCCCATACATTCCTTCCCTCTCCTTGCCCTCTTGTTTCTGTCTTTCGCTTGGATCCCTCCTTTCACTTACCTTGTTTCCTCATTATCTCTAGTTCTTCATATTGAAATTTCGTTTTAGTATTTTCTTGTTTACAAGACTTTCACTATCACGTGCGTCATCATTGTCTTTGTCATTAGGTTTGCGTGAAGGTAGGCAATTGTATTTTGGGAAGAAAATAAATCATTGAATCGAGAAGGGAAAAAGAAAGGAAAGAGAAAAAGGGAAGGAGAGAAAAAATTACAAAAAGGGGAAAATGAAAGAGAAGAGAAAGTTATAGAAAAGGGAAAGAGGGAGAGAGAGAGAGAGAGAGAGAGAGAGAGAGAGAGAGAGACAAACACCGATAGTCAGACAGAGAGAATGAGAAAGAGAGAAAGAGAAAGGCAATAGTGCATGGAAAATAAGTCTTAATCGACATCTTCCAGGCATGTTCATTCCTCCTCCTCCTCCTCCTCCTCCTCCTCCTCCTCCTCTGCAGTGGCCCAAAACACGTCTTACATGATTCCTGGCTGTTTAGCACCACACGACCCGAGCAACAAGTGTCCAGTAAAGATGTACACGCCACGCAGAGGAGGAGGAGGAGGAGGAGGAGGAGGAGGAGGAGGAGGGGGATGGGGGTAAGGAAACTTGTATTGTTGTCGTAAAGTCCCAGGAGGAGAGAGGAGGAGGAGGAGGAGGAGGAGGTGGGGGGAGGGGTAAAAGGGGGTCGCCGCTCCCTTCACAAACTTCTGAGTTGTTGGCGTGAGTGTGACAAGAATACACAGCGACCCTTTACTCTCCCTTTTCCCCTCCCTTGCCCTTTTGTGGTCTCTCTCTCTCTCTCTCTCTCTCTCTCTCTCTCTCTCTCTCTCTCTCATTTTTTCCCTTTTTCTTCTTTATTTCACTGTTTTCTTGCTGTTTATTATCAAGTGTGTGTGTGTGTGTGTGTGTGTGTGTGTGTGTGTGTTTAAGTATAGGAAGTTATTTCAGAGTGGGGACGGTGGGGGGAGGGGAGTGTGGGCAGGGGTGGGGAGGGGGTGATGGGGAGGGGGAGGACAGGTAAGCTAAAGTGGGGAGTTTAAATTGGGCGTACTGTACCTGTATAAGGGGGGGAGGGGGGGGAGGGGAGAGGACGTGATTGTGGGTGTAATGAAAGGTGTTTGGAGGAGGAGGAGGAGGAGCAAGAGGAAGACGATGACAGTGAGAAGGAGAAAGAGGAAGAGGAAGTGCTGGAATGTATTGTGGAGGAAAGGAAGGGAGGAGGAGGAGGAGGAGGAGGAGGAGGAGGAGGAGGAGGAGGAGGAGGAGGAGGAGGCGGAGGAGGAGGAGGAGAAACGTGATAGAGATTAAGGGAAGGAGGAGGAGGAGGAATGAGGGAGAAAGAGAGGAAACAAAAATATAAATCAAATAAAGCGAAATGACGTAGGAGGAAAGAAAAAGAGGAGGAGGAGGAGGAAAACAAAATGAAGAAAACGGGAACTAAATGAAATGAAAGGAGATAATATGAAAAGTGGAAGGTAGGAGGAAGAACAAAGGAGGAGGAGGAGGAGGAGGAGGAGGGGGAAGAGGGTGAAGAACAGAACAGAGGAAGAGGAGGAGGAGGAGGAAGTGGGTTACGTACACAAAATTTAGGGGAGGAGGAAGATGGGGGGAGGAGCAGGGTGTGGAGGTGAGGGAAGGGGTGTGGAAGGGGGACGGGGAGAGTGTGGAGGTGTTGGTGTGTTTTGGTGTGTGTACGCGTAATCACGGCGAGGGAACAGGTGCACAGGGGGAAGAAGTGTACACAGGAAGGGAGGAATGCAGGTGTTCAGGAGGAGGAGGAGGAGGAGGAGGAGGAGGAGTTAGTGTACGATAATGGGAGTGAAAGAGTTAACTGCTTAGAAATGAAAGCTGAGAGAGAAAAAAAAATGCATAATAGAGTTGGAAAACGAGAATAAGCAATAAAAGAGGTAATAACAAGGAGAGGAAAAGAAGATGAGAAAGAGAAAGGGAAAGAGGAATAAGAAGAAAAAGAAGAGGGACAAGTTGAAGAATGCAAACGAGAGGAGAAGGGAAGGAAAAAAAAAGTAAATGTAGATTGGTAAGGAAGGATAGGAATTGAAGGTAGATTGGTAGGTAAAAAATAGTTAAGGTAAGGTAAGGTAAGGTAGGACAGGTGCGATACGAGGAGGAGGAGGAGGAGGAGGAGGAGGAGGAAAGGAGAGAAAGGATTGGAGGAAAGAGGAGGGGGGGGGGATAAATACACAACACTAAAGAGGAATAGGGGAGGTAGGGGGGGCGGGGGGCTTCATAATCAGGAGCAGGTAAAGTAAGGTGAGTAAGAGCTGGGAAAAGGTGTCGTGTTTTTGCCGCCGTCTACCTGGGCTAATGACGCACCTGTGTTACCTGGCCGGTTGTTATTAGTGCCTGTTGACGCCCCCACCATACCCCCCTGCCCCTTCTTGCTGGTGCACTTTTGAAATGGCGACGACCTGACTCTTGACCAAATATTTGATTGAATGGATTATCAGGTGTGCAATAGACAGGTGAGCAGGGCGGTAGGTAAGGGGGTAAGTTAAGGTAGGTAAGGGCTGGTTCGTAGGTAAGTGGTTATGTAGAAAAGAATGAAGGAAGGAAAGTGTAAAGGAAATAAGGAAGGAGGTGAAAGGAATGAAGGAAAGAAGACACGAAGGTAGATAGGCAGGTAAAGGAAGAAGAAAGAATGAGGGAGGGTTGTAAGTAGAAGTGTGTGTGTGTGTGTGTGTGTGTGTGTGTGTGTGTGTGTGTGTGTGTGTGTAGGCAATCATCATAAACAGGCTCCCTCCTCCTCTGTGTGTGTGTGTGTGTGTGTGTGTGTGTGTGTGTGTGTGTGTGTGTGTTTGGCTCCCGCTCCTCCCGGCTCTACGTAAATGAGAGTAAACTTGTTCTTCCCGGTCGCTCGCCTCCCCTTCCGCTACGTATTATTGTGCCTCTATTTATGAAAGCGCCCTTCCCGCCTGTTTGTTGGCGGGGCGTTGGGGCGGGGCGCGGGGAAAAGACGGGGCGGGGCGGGGAAGAGCGAAGGGGAGGAAGAATGCAAGGGGATGGAGAGAAGAGGAAAGAGAGAGAGAAAGACTGGCTTGAGATGAAGGCTTGAGGGTGATTGAAAGGGTATGCACAAGAGGGAGATGGGAAGGGAATGGAGGAAAAGGAGATGGAAAGGGGAAGGAGCAATGGGACGGTGTAGAGAGGATAAACAGAGAGTGAAAGAGATTCGGAATAGGAAGGAATGAGAGGGAGATTGAAAGGGAAGGAGAAGAGGAACGGATAGAAGAAGATAAAGAAGGAAAGGGAGACGAGATGGAGGAGAGGGAGTGGAAAGGTGATGAATGAAGGAGAGAGGGAAAGAGATGCAGACGGAGACAAAATGGAGATGAATAGGGGAGACAAAGAAAAGGAACAAAAACAACGGAAGGAGAAAGATGCGAAAATCGAAACTTGATGGAGAAACAGACAGACAGACAGACAGGTAACACAAATTAACTGAAAACCAAAATAACAGGTAACAAGTAGATTAGTAAACGAACAGAAGGTGAGTGAAAAGAAACAGCTGTAGAAACCATAACAGACGAGACCAAACCAGACCAGGGTGGAACAGTGAAGGTATGCGAACGTACAGGTGAGCGGAACAGGAGAACAGGTGTCGAGAGAGAAGGTGGAGGGGGACTCGAACTGGGGTGGGGTGGTGGTGGAGCGGTAGTGTGGTGTGTGTGTGTGTGTGAAATACATGTAGGAGCAAAGAAGCGAGGAGTCGGGCGGGTGAGATGAGGGGGTTATATAAGAGTAAATACGCGTAAATATGAACCAAAACTGATTTAGAAGAGAGCGTGTGATGAGGGAAGCGCAACAAGGGATTAATGACCAACAGAAAACGGGTTATTGGGGCTAATTGAGGAAACTTCAAGGAGGGGAAGAAGTAATTGGGGTTCGCGACGTGTTCCCACCTCGCCTTAGCCCGCCCCACCTGAGTAATTACCTGAGAGAGAGAGAGAGAGAGAAAGGAAATCAGTGTAAAATTATCATAATACCTCCGATTTATTTATTTTTTGTTTTGTTATTTTCTCTTCTATCGTGTTGCTCACTTTCTTACACCACTCTCTTGAAAGGTGCTTCTGTGTGTGTGTGTGTGTGTGTGTGTGTGTGTGTGTGTGTGTGTGTGTGTGTGTGTGTGTGTGTGTGTCGAGGTCTGCATATTTTTGTTTGTTATTTTTCTTCCTGTCTTCACCAATCTCGTTGACTATTTTGTATTTTCTTCTTTTTCTTCTTTGTCTTTTTTTTTCTGAGGGTCTGTCACGTCTTTTGTCCCTCTCCGCTGCTGGCACTAGGAAGTCAGCATGTGCCAGAGAGAGAGAGAGAGAGGGCTTTCTGTGACACCTTGGCTTTCTTTATCTCTATCTCTTTACCTCTTTCTCCCTCTCCCTTCTTTCACATACTTACATCTTCCCCTCTATTACCTCTCCCCTCTCCCTTCTCTCCCTTCTCTTCTCTCTTCTCTCCTCTCATTTCTTCTCTCTTGCTCCTCTCCCTACTCTCTTCCTCCCCTCAACCTCACTCCCCACCTCTCCTTTCTCTCCTCCTCCCTTGTATCTTCTCCTCTCCTGCTCTTCTCTCCTCTCTTCTCTTCCCCTCAGTCCTTCTTCCCTCCTCATTCTCCTCCCCTCCCTTCTCTCCTGCTCCCCCTTCCTCTCTCCTCCTCCCCCCTTCTCCTCCCTTCTCTCCTGCTCCCCCCCTCTATCCTCCTCCCGCCTCCCCCTCCCTTCTCTCCTTTTCCCCCTCCCCCTCCCTTCTCTCCTGCTCCCCCCCTCTCTCTCCTCCCCCCCCTCCCCCGCTCTTCTTGGCCCTGTCCTCGCCGTCCGTTCTCCGGCTCGTGTGTGTTCCCTGTTTGTGTTGGTGTTTACCGTCCATCACTCAGCGGGATGTAAGGTGTCAGGCCCGACTGTGTTACTCATTGCAGGATGAATATATATGACAGCATCCCTCCCTCCCCCTCCTCTCCCTCACCTTCCTCCCTCACTTCTCTCATCTCCTCATCTTCGTCTTCTCATTATCTCTCTTCTTCCGTTCTTCTTCATCATTATCATCTTTCTCCTTTTCTCTCTCTCTCAGCTTCCTTGCCCTCTTCACATCTTCTTTCTCATTTCTTCCTCCTATTTTCTTCTTCTTTCTTTTCCTTTATCTTCTTTTGCCTTCTTCCCTGCTTCACCTCATCTCGATCTGTTATTCTCTCTTTCTCTCTTTTTTGTCTCCATCTCTCATTCCTGTTCTCTCTTATCTTTATCTTTGCTCATTGTTTTTACTTGTTACTCCATCTGTTGTTGCTGCTTTTCTTTTCTTCT
>NC_066567.1:5204474-5216974 GCF_024679095.1 Eriocheir sinensis | reverse complement strand
TCTCCTTCACCTCCCTCGGTCTGCATTAGCCGGCATCCCATTTTTACCCTTCCGTCGCCCCGCCATAAAGTCGCCGCGGCCGTAAAGTCTTGAAGCATCAGTCTCGGAGGAGTGTTTCGCTAATCTGATAACTTGAGAGAGAGAGAGAGACCTACGAGGGGGGTATTGTAATTGTCGTAGAGTTGTAGCGGTAGCTTTAGTGGTAGTAAGTAGGAGTAGGAGGAGGAAGAGGAGGAGTAGGAGGAGGAGGAGGAGAAGGAAGAAGAGGAGGAGGCTTTTATTACTACTACCTCTACTACTTCTACTCCTCCTGGTATATAACTATTACTACCAATGCTACTACTACTACTACTACTACTACTACTACTACTACTACTATCACCTCTACTAGTACTATTACTACTACTACTACTACTACTACAACTACTTCTACTACTAATAATAATAATAACAATAACAATGAATAAAAGTTAAAATCTGAGTCTCATCCCAGTTCAACACACTTTATATTATTCCTTTTTGTTCCTCTCTCGAATATTTGCTTCTGTTTACTCTATTTTTCATTTCTTATCGCCCCGCCGGAGAGTAACGAGAAATAAATAAATCCTCGTTATTATCACTCGTAATTTCGGCGCGTCAGGAAATACAAGTAATCTCTCTTGTTTATTTACCTGCGCGGGTTCATTAGTTTGTCTCACCTGATTTTATCCCGTTGTTAGTACACAGCGGGAGACGGCAGGTGTGTGTGTGTGTGTGTGTGTGTGTGTGTGTGTGTGTGTGTGTGTGTGTGTGTGTGTGTGTGTGTGTGTTGATCTCTGCTTGCCTTCCTCCTCCATTTCCTCTTCCTTTCTTTCTCCTTGTACTCCTTTCCTTTTTTCCCATTCCTTCTCCTCCTGCTCTTCTTATTTCCTTTTCTTTTCCATTTCCGTTTTCGTTTTGTCTTTTGTCTCTTTAATATGTCAATTCTTCTTTCGTATTATTATTGTTTTTGTTCTTTTTCCTCTTATTCATATTCTTCTTATTATTATTTCAACTCCTGTTCTCGATATATTTTCTCTTACCTTTATTTTTATTGCTGTTATTAGTATTTTGTTTATTTTATTATCATTATTATTATTTCACTATTATTTACCATCCTCGTCATCATCGTCATCATCATCCTCGGTCGTGTACATGATGGAGCCTTGTACTCGGCGTCACCCTTTCCCTAAGTGGCGCGTCTGGTCGGAATATTCTTTACATTAAGTGGCTCGTCCCCTTTAACACATAATTTTACTGTAGTTTTATTGGTGTTTTTATTCTCTCTCTCTCTCTCTCTCTCTCTCTCTCTCTCTCTCTCTCTCTCTCTCTCTCTCTCTCTCTCTCTCTCTCTCTCTCTCTCTCTCTCTCTCTCTCTCGTTGTAAATCCAAGAGGAAATACGAGGGAATAAAAAACTTCTATTATTAGTTAGCTATTATGGCGGGCGTCTCGGGCAGGCTATGGTGGAGACTTCATATTATTTTTTTCCTCCTTTTTTTCCTTCCCTTTGTTGATACATTCGCCGGGTTGTCGCCGCCATTTAATATCACGTTGACAGGAGGGTGAGGGAGATAGAGAGAGGGGAGGGGAGAATGAGGGAGTATGTAAGGGAGAGAGGGAGAGGTTAGAGAGGGATCATGAGGGAAGAGTGAGGGAGAAGAGAGAGTAAGGAAGGAGATGAGAGGGAGGAAAGGGAGAGAGAGTTTTGGTGATGAGGAGATATGAGTGGAAAAGAGGGAGAGGGAGGGAGTGAGATGGGGGCGGGGAGAGATATGAGAGAAGGGAGGGAAGATGTTTAGTGATGGGGGACGTGAGGGTAGAAGATGAGGAAAAAAGAGATGTGGAGGGTTGGGAGGCAATGCTAGTAAGGGGAGGGAAGGGGACGATAGAGGGAGGAAGATGCAAGGTTGTGGAGGAAGAGATGAGGGGAAGAAATACAGTGAAAGAGGGGAGAGGAGGGTGACGGTTGGGGTGATGAGGGGGTGATAAAAGGAGGAAGATGAAGAATTGGGAAGGAAGAGATGAAGACCAGAGAGGGAGGAGGAGGAGAGAAAAGGAGAGAGAAGAGGAGAGGGGAGGAGAAGGAAAAGGGCGAGAACTGAGGTGGTGAAGGGGTTACGGAGGGAGATAAATGAGGGGTGTGAGAGAAGGAAGGAGATGCAGAAATGAGGTGGAAGAGGTGGAGAGTGGAGGAAAAGGAGGAGGAAGAGGAGAGATGGGAGAAGTGAAGAGGAAGAGATGAGGGGGTTAGGGAGATGTTGTCAGAGGAGGAGGAAGAAGGAGGGAGTTGCAGAAATGAGGAGGAAGAGGAGAGTGGAGGGAGAAGACACGGAGGAGGAGGAGGAAGAAGGGAAGCGGGGAGAGGAGAGGAGAGAGGGGAGAGGGAGATAAATATGAGGGATGTGAGGGAAGGAATGAGTTGCAGAACTTGGGAGGGAGAGATGAAGTCCGGGAGATAGGAGGAGGAGGAAGAGGGGAGAGGAGGGGAGGGGAGGGGAGGAGGGCGACAGCTGCTTCTCCCCTCAAAACTCACCTCCAGCAGATTACAAGCCTCTGTCATATTCAGTTTGTTGAAATTAACACCACCTGCGCCTTTTTTTCCACTCCTCCTTTTTTTCCCCTCAAGCCCCGGTGCTCCGCTTTTTCCCTGTGCTGTGGTCTTTTTGAATGTTTAGCGTGGCGAGGCCTGCATATAATTAGTGGCAAGGTGTGGGCTGGGCAGGTGAGGGAAGGGGAGGAGGGGAGAAGAGAAGAGGGAGAAACGGAGAGCAAAGCGTTGAGGAGAAGGGGACTATAGGAAGGAGGATGGGGATGTGTGAGGAGGGGAAAGGAAGAGGAGAGAAGAGGAGTAAAGAGAGAAATGAAGAATATAGCACTGAGGAAAAAGGGAACTAGGAAGGAGGGTTGGTAAGGTAAGTTTTCTCTCTTTCTCTCTTCCTCCTTTCCCCCTAAGCGTGTGTGTAATGTAAATAGGGAGGGGAAAACATTCACAAAGTTGAGCATGGAGGAGGAAGAAAAGAGGAGAAGGGAGAGAAAGGGAAAGTAAAGAGATGAGGAAAAGGAGACTAGGAAGGAAGGATTGGTAAGATGGCGTTCTCTCTCTCTCTTCTCTCCCCCCTTTCCCCCTAAGCGTGTGTGTAGTGTAAATGGGGAGGGGAAAGGAGAGGAGAAGAGATAAAAGGGAAAGTAAAGAGTTGAGGGAAAAAGGGAACTAGAAAGAATGATGGTAAGATGGGGTTTTCTCTTTCTCTTTCTCCTCCTCTTCCTCCCTCCCCCTAAGCGTGTGTGTAGTGTAAATGGGGAGGGGAAAGGAGAGGAGAAGAGAGAAAAAGGGAGAGTACAGAGTAGAGGGAAAAAGGGAACTTAAAGAATGGTGGTAAAATGGGGTTTTCTCTTTCTCTTTCTCTCCCCCCTTTCCCCCTAAGCGTGTGTGTTGTGTAAATGGGGAGGGGAAAGCATACATTAAGCTACGCCTGGCCCCTGTGCTCATCTCCGCCTCATGCGCGTGTGGTGTGCAGGTTTATAATTGAATGTGTTACTTAATTATGCAAAGGCCGCACTCACCTGCTTGTGGAGGCTGTGATCTCCCCCAACACTCCCCCCCATCTCCCCTTCATCTCCCTCTCTTTCCCTCTCTTTCTCCCTCCCCGCTGTTGAGATGCCGTTGGTGATTCTTAAGACTCGAGGCATTTGCACTTTTGTTTTTTTCTTTCTTTCTTTTCGTTGTCTTTTTGGGTCTGTTTTATCTTTTCTTGCTTGCTTTATTCTCATCTCTCTCTTTATTTTTATTGTTTGACGTTTGATATTTTTTTTTATATTGCTGGTTTTCGTTGTATTGTTTAATGTGAGATATGTTTTGTTTTTTTTAAGTTCCCCGTCATTCCCTTTTTTATCCTTTATTTCTTTTTATTGTTATTTATTGTCTTCAGTTATTTTATTCTCACTTGTTATCTCCATTCTTTTATTGTTTTCATTCTAATCTAGTGTCTTTATACTTTCATTCTAATTTATTTTCTTTCGTCTTTTGTCTTTTACCATTTATTATCGCTATTCTTTTGTTCTTTTCTTTATTCTTTCATTGATATTATTCTCATTTATTATTGTTATGCTTTTTTTTCCCGTGTTAGGTGGAATATGTTTTTGTCTCCCACTGTTTTTTTTAGACTTTTTATTTCAGATTTTTTCATTGTGTGTACTTATTATTTCTACCGCTTGTATCTTTTTTTTTTGACAGATTAGAAAAAAAGGAATGGAAATCAGAAAATAAATAACATAAACACTAACAGAGGAATTATGAAATATATATATAAAAAAAATCCCTACTATAAATTTTGAGTAGGAAGGAAGGATCAGATATTAAGACATATACGCTCTGACGGACAGACATATAGATATACAGATATACGTTAGGGTTAAAGAAATAAAGAATAAAACCTCCACTTTATCATCACAAACGCCACCACCACCATCACCACCACCACCACCACAACCATATCTTCAGCCTGCGTCACCACCACAAAAATATTCCTTTGTCCGCTGCTTGAGGGAATGGTGTCCTTAATGAAGAGAGAGAGAGACACACACACACACACACACACACACACACACACACACACACAGCCGCAGCGTGCATCCCGTCGGAGCGGAAGTGCTGATAATGAAATCTTGGTTATTTAATGTTTTAGACGTAATGGAAGAGCGGAGATGAGGAGAGAGTTTTATTTTTATTAAGAGGCTGCTTCCCTCCACGCTCTCTCTCTCTCTCTCTCTCTCTCTCTCTCTCTCTCTCTCTCTCTCTCTCTCTCTCTCTCTCTCTCTCTCTCTCTCTCTCTCTCTCTCTCTCTCTCTCTCTCTCTCATTCATCTTATCATTTCGTTGTTCAAACATGTTTCTTAAGTACGTTTTCCCGTAATTCAAAATTCTGATAAAGATAATTACGCGAGTCTTTGCATAGCCGTGATAGAACAGAGTGTGGGTAATAATAATAATAATAATAATAATAATAATAATAATAATAATAATAATAATAATAATTCCAAGTTGAGATAAGATGGAAATAACGAAAGATAATTAATTACACTAGGATAGGGATTTTAGTGTGTGTGTGTGTGTGTGTGTGTGTGTGTGTGTGTGTGTGTGTGTGTGTGTGTGTGTGTGTGTGTGTGTGTACTTTATAATTAATTCCTTGTGTTGTATCTCTCTCTCTCTCTCTCTCTCTCTCTCTCTCTCTCTCTCTCTCTCTCTCTCTCTCTCTCTCTCTCTCTCTCTCTCTTAATCCAACTTTCTTCCTCTATCACCCTCTATAGATTTTTTTCCTATTTTTTTTTGTATTTTTTTTCCTTACGAGTTTCATGTATTTCTTTTTAGTCGCTCTCCCTCCTCCTCCTCCTCCTCCTCCTCCTCTTCAGCATTCACTCTTTTCTCTTCTTTTTCCCCACTTTTGTTTTTTCCTCCTTTTCTTCCCCCTCCATCGCTTCTCTTCTCGTCGCCCTTTCTTCTCTTTTTTTCTCTTCTCCTCTCTTTATCACTCCCTTTATTGCTCCTTTATTTGACTAAGCTGTTCCTACCTGAATACCTGAATCTGCTTGATGGATCTATTTGGCTTAATTAGGGGTGCTCTCTCTCTCTCTCTCTCTCTCTCTCTCTCTCTCTCTCTCTCTCTCTCTCTCTCTCTCTCTCTCTCTCTCTCTCTCTCTGAATCTATCTATCTATATGTCTATCTATCTATCTATTTATCTAACTCTCTTTCTATCTATCTCTTATAGTCAATTAATTGTGCTTGCTACTACTATTTCTACTACTTCTACTACTACTACTTCTACTACTACTACTACTACTACTATTATAAACTACTACTACTACTACTACTACTACTAAAAATAAATAATAAAAAATAAATATCATAATAAGGGTAATGTTACACCACGTTTTCTTTCGTACATTTTACTTTCAACTATAAAATGAAAGGAAAAGGATTCTGCAAACTTTTTGAACTATTGTCTGATAATTACTGTAATTTTCCCGCAAGCAGACCCCTTTTTTTTTTTCTTTAGAAGTGAAAAATACGTCCTGCACTCCACTGTTATTATTTATTTTTTTCTTTTTTGTTTTTCTTTTTTCTCTGTTCCTACTTCCTTCATTCGTGTGTCATTTTTTCTTACATTCATCTTATTTCTTTTTGTTTTGCTGTACTTTTTTCTTATTGGCTCGCTGTCACTATCCTACGTTTTTTTTTATGTGGCTCATTCTAACCCCATCTTTTTTTTCCTCTATATTTCCTCTTTTTTATTCGTCTTTTGTTTTAGTTTTCCATTTTGCCTTCTTCCCTTTTTCTATTTCCCTAATTCTTAAGTCTTTTTCAGTTTTTTCTTCCATTTTCTTCTTTCGCATCCTTTCCCAGATATTACCTTTCTTTTCTCCCCCTCCTCCTTAACCGCCATCACAACTTCGCCTCCTCCTCCTTCTCTTCCTCTAACTCTCCCCTCTCCCTCTCTTCTCTCACCCTCCTTCCTCCCTCCCTCCCTCCCTCGTTGCTTCCTCCCCCGCTCTCCTTGCTCTTTCTCCTTTCTACTCCCTCCCTCCCCCCTTCCCCCCTTTCCTCCCCCCCCCCTCCCCCCTCACCAAAGCTTCTCTCATCACTGCAAAACTTTATATATTGGTTTGCTGGCTTTTTAGATTTATTGCCGGCGAGAAAAATAAGAAGAAAAAGGAAAACTATGCTGTAAGACGTGCCTGTGTGTGTGTGTGTGTGTGTGTGTGTGTGTGTGTGTGTGTGTGTGGGTCTCGTAACGCTCACTCTCTCCTCTTCGATATATTTGTTGAACTTTTAATGTCTTCTTCTTATGTGGGAGATTTATTTATTAGGGGGGAGGGAAGAGGAAGAGAAGGGGAAGAGGAAGAGGAAGGGGAAGGAAGGGCGAGAAGGCAGACAGTTAGGTGTTGGATAGTTTGAAGGGAAGGGAGTGGCTTTTTTTGTGTGTGAAGGGGAGGAAGGGAGAATGAGGGGAGGAAAAAAGGTGGAATTGAAAGAGGTATAGATGGAACGAAGGGAGAAAGGGAGGAGAGTAAAAGGAGGAGGAAGAGTCTAAAGTTGAAGAGAAAAGAAGCAAGGAATAGAGAGAAAGAAGGATAAAATGTCCCTTAAGAGGAAGAGGAGGTGGAGAAGAAGGAAAAGAGGAAGGTAAGGAAGCATGGAAAGAAACAGGGAGGCATAAAGAAAAGCAAGAAGGAAGGAAGAAAGGAAGGGATGAAAGTAGAAAGAACAGGCGAAAGGAAGTAAGGAAGAGAGAAAAGGAGAGTAAAAAGCAAAGGAAAAGAAGAAATAAAGGGATAGAAAAGAAGCAGGAAGGAAGGAGACAGGAAGAAAGGCTCATGAAGGAAAAGGAGGAGAAGAAAAGAAGTGAAAAAAGGGAGAAAGTAAAGTAAAATTAAGACTTAGAGGAGGAGGAGGAGTAGAAGAAATGAGGTAAGGAGGAAAAAAAGAATCAAAGAAAGAGAGAGAAAGAGAGAAAGGAGGTAAAGAGGAAAAGAAAAATCAAAGAAAGTGAGAGAAAGAGAGAATGGAGGACAAAATGGAAGGCTTTAGAGAAGGATGAAGATGAGAAGCAGAGGAAAATAATAAAAATAAAAATAGGAGAGAAGGAGAGAAGGTCGCCCATTCCCGCCGCCAAACACCTTTTATGTTATTTTTTTTCCCCTGGCAGGTGACGTACAGGTGAGCAGGATCCTCAGGTCGTGCTGTACGTCACCCAAATCCAGACACGTGGGGACAATGGCCGCTTACCTCTTTTTTTTTTTGTCTCCTCCTCCTCCTCCTCCTCCTCCTCCTCCTCCTCCTCCTCCTCCTCTTCCTTCTTACTTCCTTCTTTCTCTTGCTCTTTCTCCCCTTCTTCGCCTTCTTCGTTTTTTCCTCTCCTACTCCCTCTCCTTTTTCTCCTTCTCCTTCACCTTCCTCTTCACCTTCAACTTCTTTTTTTTGTTCTTCTTATTCTTGTTCCTCTTGTTGTTCTTGTTCTTGTTTTTGTTCTTCTTGTTCTTGTTCTTGTTCTTGTTCTTCTTGTTCTTTTTCTTTTCCTTTTGCATCAGTTTTCTTTTCTTGTTTTTCTTAATCGTAGTTTTCTTTCCCTTTTACTTTCTTTGTTTTTAATTTGGTTTGATTTCCTTTTCTTTGAGAGAATGGCGGTGTGAGCTCATGAGTTTAGTTTTAAAAAAGTCGTTGTGAGGCCCCAAGGTGGATCAGGCTTATTGGCAGTGGAGGAGGAGGAGGAGGAGGAGGAGGAGGAGGAGGAGGAGGTGAAGAAGAAGAAGATGTCTAGTTAAAGTTCAGGTAGATTCAATTATTTATTTCCCTGTTTTCTTTGTTACCTTTTGTTTATTTTTTCTTATTTTCTTTGTTATTTTTATTACCTACAAGTGTTTTTTAATGTTAACGGTTCTCTCTCTATCTATCTATCCATCTACCTATCTATCTATCTATTCATCTACCTACCTACCTATCTATCTATCTATCTATTTATCTATCTATCTACTTTTGTTCTATATGTCTATCCTCTTTTTTCCCTTTCCCTCATTCATTATCTACTAGTCATTCCTTTTTACGCTGCCTCATTTTAATCCCTTCTTCACTTTCCATTTTCTCTCTTCCTCCCTGTACCTCTTTATTTCCCTTCCCATCATCTCCACACGCCCAGCATCTCGTATCAACTCATCCCATCTTCATCTCCATCTCATCTCCCGCTCATCTCATCTCGGCCTCCCACTGTTCTCCCATCATCTCCCTACTCCCTTACTCATTTATTTCTTCTCTCCCTCTTACTTAACTTCTTTTCTTCCCTCGTAAATTTTTTCCATCTTTTCTCCTCTACCTCCTCCTCCTCCTCCTCCTCATCTCTTTATCTCTACTTCCTTTGGTCCAGTTTCCATTCGTTCACCTATCCTCCCCTTCTCTTCCTTTGTTCTCTTCCTTTCTTCCTCCCCTCCTCCTCTCTCCATCTCTTCATCCTCTCCTTCAGACCTTTTCCTCTCACCTCTGTATCATTGTTCTCTCCTTCCGTTCTCCTCACTCTTGTTATCTTTCTTCCCTTCTTCCTCCTTCTCCCCTTCCATTTTCTCCCTCTCGATCCATCCCTTCATCTTTTCATTCAAACCACCTCCTTCCTTATACCTCTTCCTCCTCGTTCTCTTTCTCTCCCTCCCTTCCTCCTCACTTTTCATCCTTCTTTCCTTCCTCCAATCTTCCAAACTTCAGCCCTACACCCTACCGTCCTCTCCTCTTCCTCCCCTCCTCCCCTTCCTTCTGATCTGTTAGGGAGGGAGGCAGGGGAGGCAGGGAGGCAGGAGGGAGGCAAGCGAGGCAGGGTTCAGGAATATCAATGAGTCCTCGACAGTATTAGCCATTAACCGAACTCCCCATCCGGTTTTTCCCTCTTCTCTTAAACCCAAATGTAGTACACAGGTCAAGTTAGGCTTTACAAGGAGGAGGAGGAGGAGGAGGAGGAGGAGGAGGAGGGTTAAGACTGAGGACAGAGGGAGGAAGAGCAGAGGACAAAAATGAGAACCGCTTTTGATTTTTATTTTGTCTTCGTAGTTTCTCTCTCTCTCTCTCTCTCTCTCTCTCTCTCTCTCTCTCTCTCTCTCTCTCTCTCTCTCTCTCTCTCTCTCTCTCTCTCTCTCTCTCTCTCTCTCTCTCTCTCTCTCTCTCTCTCTCTCTCTCTCTCTCTCTAAAGGTACGAAAGGGATTTAAAGTCCTAAAGTCCTTCTCGTTTTATTATTATTCTACTCTTCCTCCTTCTCCTCCTCCTCCTCCTCCTCCTCCTCCTCCAATACTATCCGTTACGTCCGTTAATGTCGATGCCTAAAAAGACTTATTTACGGCCGGACACTCGGTGCGATTTATTGTTGTGTGTGATTGGTGTCTCGCTTACACCTTGCTTACTCAGTAGGTGGCGTGCTCTCTCTCTCTCTCTCTCTCTCTCTCTCTCTCTCTCTCTCTCTCTCTCTCTCTCTCTCTCTCTCTCTCTCTCTCTCTCTCGCTTTTCTCTTCAGTTTGCAATTTTTTTCCCGTTTTCTTCCTTTTTTTCTTCCCTTTTTTCATCTTTCTTCTTCCCTTCTTCTTTGTGTCTAGTCCTCTCTACATCCTCCCGACCTGCCTTTCTTTTTTTTGTTCTGTCTTTTCCTCTATTTCATCTTTTCCTCTCCTTTCTATCTGTTTTCCCATTTTCTTTCAACTCTCACTTTTTTTTTTACCTTTCCTTTCCTTATCTTTATAATTCCTGCCTTCATTTTGTCTTTTCCCTATGTACTTTCCTAATCTCCCTTTTTTTCCACCTTGTCTTCTCTATTTCCTTACATTTGTTTGTTTACCTGTTTTGTTTGTTTTTCAGGTAACTCTCAACTCGTGTACTAATTGAGAGGACACACAGGTAACTTAAACACACACACACACACACACACACACACACACACACACCGGGATGAAGCAGACAGCGCCGCTTCCTCACCTGTTTACATTGTCTCGTGTTTATTGGTGTTTTTCAGGCCGTGGAAAGGGAGAGCGGGAGGGAGGGAGGGAGACAGGGAGTGGAGGGGAGTGGAGCGGGGGAAGGAGGGTCACATTTTGGGTAAATAAGTGGAGTTATGGAGTGTCAGGTGGAGTGTTACCCTTTGCTCACAACACCTGGCCTGTTAAATCGCTCTTAAATTCACTGCTGTCCGACACCTGTTTTCCGACGGCCAGGTGATTTACAGGTGAATGGGGCTTACCTGTGTTCACTCCCCTCTCCTCCCCTCCCTCTCCCTCCCTCCCTCATTCAATACCTCATGTGGAATAATAGATATGATTATGTGTTTGTGTGTTGGTCCTCGTCTGTGTGTGTGTGTGTGTGTGTGTGTGTGTGTGTGTGTGTGTGTGTGAGTGTGTGTGTGTGTGTGTGTGTGTTTGATCTTCATCTCTATAAACAAACAGACTACAGGTTGCCTCTTTATTCCTTGTTATGGGAGGAAAATACGGTTCCCTTCTCCCTCTCCATCTCCCCTTCTCTCCCCTCTCTCCCCTCCTCCTCCTCCTCCTCCTCCCTTCCCTGTGTTTTGTTTATAGCGCTATGCTTGTTTATAGGGGAGAGGGAGAGGAGGCGAGGGGAAGTGAAGAGAGGGAGAAGAGGGGAAGGGGAGAAGAGCGGCAGAGGAAGGGAAGGAAATGAAGTGAAAAGAAGAGGAGAGAGGGTAGAGGGGAGGGAAGGGGAGGAAGGATAGCTGGACAAGCATGAGGGGAACGGAAGGAAGAAGAGGGGAAAAGTGGATGAAAAAGCTAATATTGAGAATAAAAAGAAAAAAATGGAATGAAAGAGAAAGGGAAGGGATAGGTGGAAAGTAAGGAAAAGGGGATAGAGAAAAATAGATGAAGAAATGAGAAAAAGAAAAGGAGAGAGGGAAGGGAAGAGAAGGGATTGAGTAAGGAAGAAAGGGAAAAGTGGACGAAGAAGTTGATATAGAGAAAAATAAATGAGGAAATGAGAAAAAGAAGAGGATAGAGGGGAGGGAAGAGGAGGAAAAGAGTAAGGAAGAGAGGGAAAAGTAGACGAAGCTAATATAGAGCACAGAAAAAGAGAAAAATATGGAATGAAAGAGAAAAGTGAAGCGATAGGTGGAAAGTAAAGAAAGAGGGATAGAGGAAAATAAATGAGAGGGGGAAAAAAAGGGAAATCCAGGTGACAATGGAATAATGAAGACAGGTATGAGCAGATCTACCTGTCGTCATTTACCTGGGGGGAATAGAGAAAGGGAAAGTAGTAGAGAAGGAGGGGAAAGTGGAAGGGAAGGAAGGGAAGAAAAGGGAGAGGGAAGAGATGGGAAGGGGAATGGAGGGGGATGAAACAGAAGAAAAGAAACGAAGGGAGGGAAGAGAGAAGTGAAAGGAAGGGAGAGGAAAGAGAAAAGGAGGAAATGAAAAGGAGAAAAAACTCGTATAATGCACCTGAGAGAGAGAGAGAGAAAAAATAAAGAAAGGAAGGAGGGTGGAAAGCGTATCTGAGCAAGACTGAAGGAGAAAGAAGAAGGAGGAGGAGGAGGAGGAGGAGGAGGACGAAGTAGAGAAAGGGTTGTGATCACCATGATAAAGACGTGAGCAATATCTTCCCCTCATTATGGCAACTGGCCAGTGGTCGACCCCCTTTATCTCCCTCTCCGCCTCCTCCTCCTCCCTCAGCGCGTCCTCCCTTTCTAACTATTTCTTTTCCTCTGAACCGCATCGCTGACCCTTTCCTCCTCCTTCTCCTCCTCCTCCTCCTCCTCCTGCTCTGTCTTCCCCTCATCCGCTCCTCCCCCCTTCACTCACTGTCCTTTCTTCCTTCCTCCCTCCCTCCTCTTCGGCTTCTTTCTCTACCTTATTCTTTGTTTGTTCGTTCGTATGTCTCCCTTTCTTTGTCTTTGTTTCTATGTCTATTCTGTGGCTATTACTGTTGTGTTTTGTCTGTATTTCCTTTTA
>NC_066567.1:5104474-5201974 GCF_024679095.1 Eriocheir sinensis | reverse complement strand
TTGAATAGTGTTTTATGCTGTTTGTGTTGCTTTTTGATCAAAGACTTCTACTCATTATTTTTTTTTTATTTGTATTTGTTGCTCTTTTTGAAATGCAACACTTCATTTATTTATTTGTTTGTTTTAATTTTTTATTCAAAGACTTCTTTCTACTCATTATGTTATTATTTTATTTGTATTTGCTGCTCTTTTTGAAATCCAACACTTCATTTATTTTTTTGTAGTTTGTTTTACTTTTCATAATATTCAACATTTTCATATATAAGTCATTTGTGGCGTTCTGCGTTTCATTCACATTATTTTTAGATTAATTTCCTGTTGTTTTTATTAGCTAACCTCTTTTTTTAATATTTCGATTCCCAATAATGTGTTATATTTTGCGTCATATTTACTTTATTCAATTTAAGACGAAACGTTTTTTCTTCTTCTTTTTTTTACTCTTCAATTGTCTGTAAATTGTTGCTTTCTGCGTTATATTCAATACATTCAGTTCCATTTTCGTGTCCTGTAATTTTGTGTAACTTTTCAAACGCTTCGATTCGTTCCCATCTATTTACAGTTTTCATTTTTGCCAAGACGGACTGGAACACTTTTTTTTTCTTTTTCTTTTGTTTTTCTTTCTTCCCGCCAGTCCACGATAAAATTACACCACAATAAGAATATCCACGTACGTTTTTTTTTCTTTCCTTATTATTACTTTTTTATATTAGCGTTGATTATTTTTAAGATATTTATACCATCCTTTGTTCTTCTTCCCTCTGCGTCCTCCTCCTCCTCCTCCTCCTCCTCCTCCTCCACTCTTTTATCGGTCTTGTTTTTATCTTTATTTTTTCTCCTCCTCGCACCTGGGTATCTTTCATCTTTATTTCCCTCTTTGTTTTTCTTTTTCCCACCGTTTATTTTTTGTTGTGTTCGTCTCCCGGCATCATCATCGCTTAATCGTCTCTCTCACTTTCTCTCTATTTTCCTCTTTCCTTCCTTCTTTCCTTCCTTCTTTATTATATTTTGTTTTATTATTACTGTTACTGTTACATTTATTGGTAGTAACTTTCATTGTCCTTTACCAACACAACTCTCTCTCTCTCTCTCTCTCTCTCTCTCTCTCTCTCTCTCTCTCTCTCTCTCTCTCTCTCTCTCTCTCTCTGGGAACTTTATATATATTAAAATTAGACCCAAAAAAAGGGGTGACGGAAGGGCGATTTTGGCATAGGATGGACACTATATAAATCTGTATCTTTTTGTATTACTCTCTCTCTCTCTCTCTCTCTCTCTCTCTCTCTCTCTCTCTCTCTCTCTCTCTCTCTCTCTCTCTCTCTCTCTCTCTCTCTCTCTCTCTCTCTCTCTCTCTCTCTCTCTCTCTCTCTCTCTCTCTCTCTCTCTCTCTCTCTCTCTCCCCTTATCTGCAGCATCTCCCTTTTACCTCTACAGTCTCCCCTCTCCTATATTTCCTCACTCTATCTGCTCTCCTGGCCACTCCTCGCCTTAGTCCTGTCCACATTTCACTTCCTATCTCCCCTCTCGTCCCCTCTCCACAGCCCCGACACTTACCCTTCTTCCTCTAATCCCCTTTACTCCTCCTCCTCCCCCTCCTCCCCCTCCTCCTCCTGCTGCCGCTATTACTACTACTGCTACTACGGGTCATTTTCCTCTTCTACTTTTATTCCTTCATTTTTTTTCTCCTTTTTTATTATTTTCCTCTTCTTTTGCTCCTGTATTCACTTGCTCTTCTTGTCTTCCCTTTCTCTTTTTTTTTTTTTTTAGTTTCTTCCGCTTCATTCATTTTCCTTCTTTAACTCCTATAGTCCTCTTTCTCCTCCTTCTCCTCCTCCTCCTTCTCCTCCTCCTCCTCCTCCATCCTCTTGACACGTGCTACCGTAGGAGGCGTAGTTTGGGCCTATTGCGTTTCCTTCTTTTTCCTTCCTCCCCTCTCCCTCCTTTACTCTTCTTTCCCCTCCTCCTCCCTTCTCCCTCTCCCGTCTTCTTTCCTCTACCTCCCCTTTCCTCCTTTACTCTCCCTCTCCACTTTTATTTTTATTCTTCTTTCCCCTCCTTTCTCTACTCTTCCTCCTCTCTCCCTTCATTCCTCCCCCGCCCCTCCCTTCTTTCCTCTCCCTCCCCTGTCTTCTTTCCTCTACCTCCCCTCTCCTCCTTTACTCTCCCTCTCCTCTCTTATTTTTATTCTTCTTTCCCCTCCTTTCTCTGCTCTTCCTCCCCTCTCCCTTCATTCCTCCCCCGCTCCTCCCTTCTTCCCTCTCCCTTCCCCTTCCTCCCTTCCGCGTGGCAAGGTGGGCGTCAACTCCATTTGTTTGTGTCTCTGCCACGCCCTCCACTTATTGCTCCTGTTCCTTCCTCCCTTTTTTGTTTGTGTTATGTATCGATTTTCCTTTATTTGTTTGCCTTTTGTTTTCCTTTATTTGTTTGCCTTTTGTTTTCCTTTTTCATCGCTACTCTTTTTTTTTTTTTCATTATTTTTTCTCCCTTTTTACTTCTCTTCATTATCAGTATCAATAACTTTTTCTTCTTTTTCTTGGTCTTTTTTTCTTCTTCTTTTTCTTCTTCTTCTTCTTCTTCTTCTTCTTCTTCTTCTTCTTCTTCTTCTTCTTCTTCTTCTCCTCCTCGTTGTCTTCCTTCCTCGCACTTCGTCACGTCTTTATTTTGATTTGTCTTCGTGTTGTTTCTCTCTCTCTCTCTCTCTCTCTCTCTCTCTCTCTCTCTCTCTCTCTCTCTCTCTCTCTCTCTCTCTCTCTCTCTCTCTCAAGATGGACGTGAGTGTCTTCGAGGGAAACGACTTCTTGCCTTTATTGTATTTGTCTCTTTCGCTCTCAGTATATCGAGCCTGTGTATGTACGTGTGTGTGTGTGTGTGTGTGTGTGTGTGTGTGTGTGTGTGTGTGTGTGTGGAAAGACTAGAAAAGAGGAAGGAAAATGGGAAGAAGAGATGAAGGAAAACGGGAAGAAGAAAAGAAGGAAAACGGTAAGAAAGGAAGGAAAACGGGAAGGAAAGAACGAAAACGGGAAGAAAGAAAGGAAAACGGGAAGAAACGAAGGAGAACGGGAGGAAGTAAAGCAGGAAAACGGGAAGAAAGGAAGGAAAACGGGAAGAAGAAAGGAAGGAAAACGGGAAGAAAGGAAGGAAAACGGGAAGAAGAAAGGAAGGAAAACGGGAAGAAAAACAGGAAAACGGGAAGTAAGGAAGTAAAACGGGAAGAAAAGAAGGAAAACGGGAAGAAGGAAGGAAAACGTGAAGAAAAGAAGGAAAACGGTGAGAAGGAAGGAAAACGGGAAGAAAAGAAGGAAAACGGGAAGAAGGAAGGAA
This sequence comes from Eriocheir sinensis, assembly GCF_024679095.1. Classification (NCBI taxonomy): domain Eukaryota; kingdom Metazoa; phylum Arthropoda; class Malacostraca; order Decapoda; family Varunidae; genus Eriocheir; species Eriocheir sinensis. Next base: position 5,198,659 of record NC_066567.1, on the reverse strand, counting down.
AACGGGAAGAAACGAAGGAAAACGGGAGGAAGAAAAGCAGGAAAGCGAGAAGAAAAGAAGGAAAACGGGTAAAAAAGGAAAACGAAAGCAAGAAAATCAGAAAAAACGGGAAGAAGGAAACGAAGAAGCAAGGACGAGGGAATGACTGGGAATGTAACTAGTGTGTGTGTATGTGTGTTTGTGTGTATGTGTGTGTGTGTGTGTGTGTGTGTGTGTGTGTGTGTGTGTGTGCCGCCTTTCTCTATCCGGCGTCTGAGTCCTGTAGGTGCATCTCGCCGCTCCCTCGTGACAGTTATTAAACCATCCCGCCGCTGTCTCGTCCCTTCCGCCTGACCTGCCGCCTCCGCCTGAGTGGGCGCTGACGGCGACGCGGAGGCACCAGGAGGAGGAGGAGGAGGAGGAGGAGGAGGGAAAGACAGACAAGACACACATACATACAGACACACACAAACATACTACTTACATCCCTATTCTCCTCTTCTCCTTCTCCTTGTCTTCTTTGCCTTTTCTTCATTTCGTTTATCTCTTCTTTTCCTTCTTTTCTTCCGCTTTTCCTGCTTTTGGTTTAGTCTTCCTTCCCTTCTTCCTATATCTCCCTTTTCCTTTTCCATACCGTCATTTACTTCTTCCTTTTCGCTCTTCACCATTCTATTCCAGAGAGAGAGAGAGAGAGAGAGAGCACGGAAGTCCATTTTTCAGTTTATCTACATTGTGTTGGAGTCTTGTGGAGGAGGAGGAGGAGGAGGACGACGAGGAGGAGGAGGAGGAGGAAGAAGCAGTCGGAGGAGGAGGAAGAGGAGGAGGCAGCTCACTCTCCCCGTAGTTGTAATGGAAATTCGACAGGAAGCGCTTTTCTTCTGCGAATATTTGTTTTGCTATAATGTGGCAGAACCGCGCGCCCTGACCACCCCTATATTGATGCCACTTGGGTCAGCACTCCTGTCGGGCCCCATACAAACACGCCCCCCATACCCCCCCCCCCCTCTTCCTCCTCCGCACGAGTCAGCAGGCCAAGGAAAAAGAGGATTAAATCGTGTCTGGTGCTGAGCTGCGGCAACTGAGCGAGGGGGGTAGGGGTTGAGGGGGGGCGAGGGGGGCAAGGGGGGGTGAAGGAGTGTTGTTTGGGTCCCCTGTTTGATGGTATCGTTTGATTTCCTGACCTTTACAGTTTTATACTCTAGGCGCTTTTCGCTGTCTCTGTCTCTCTGTTGTCTCTGTCTGTGTGTGTGTCTGTCTGTCTGTGTCTGTTTGTGCACTCATTTCTTTCCCATTGGTGCTCTCTTGGCCCCTCTCTCTGTGTGTGTGTGTGTGTGTGTGTGTGTGTGTGTGTGTAAGAGAGAGAGAGAGAGAGAGAGAGAGAGAGAGAGAGGTCTTCGCACCACACACACACACACACACACACACACACACACACACACACACGGCCAAGTATTGTTTTAAAGTGTCTGCCCCGCACAAAGATACGGCCGGAAACACAATAGCAATATCTCCAGACACCTCGATCTCGGCTCTGATCTAACCAGCCTCACAGAACGCTCCATCAGCACTTTACAAAATGCTCGCCTCAGGGACCCACCAAGGACGCATCCCTCCCGTTATTCGGCATAAAAATCAACCTTATGGCCCGGCAGGTTAGGTGTGGTAATGGCGGGGCGCGGGGAGTCAGTTAGATAGCTAATTCCCATGTTGAAAGATTGCGTATTTGGAACATTGGCGGCCATAACAGTACATTTGAAGCCCTGCACCATTGAAGCTGCTTGATGCGCCCTGTCGCTTCGCCTCGCCTCGCTTTCCCTCCCTCCCCTTCTCCCTCCCCCCCTCAGCACCCTTGTTTGTTGGCTCAGTTATCCTCCCTGCACTCCTCCTCCTCCTCCTCCTCCTCTTCCTCCTTTTCCCTTCACTGTCTCCTTTCTTCTGTTTCTCTGTTTCTCTTCACTCCTATTTTTCTTACTTCTTCTCTTCTTCTGTTTTCTTCCTTATCCTTCCATTCCTCCATTCTCCTGTATTCTACTTATCCTGCTCCTTTTGACTCCCCTGTTTTCGCTTTTCTCTTATCACTCCATCCTCTTCTCCTTTTCCTCGTTTCTGCATGTTCCTCCTTCTCCTTCTCTATTCCCTCCAGTTTATCTTTTTCCTTCCACTCCCTCCACTCCACTTTATCCTCTATTCAACCTTCTACTGTTCCCTCATTTATTTTCCCTTCTCCTCCTCCTCCTCCTCCTCCTCCTCCTCGTCGAACTCTTTTATAACTCCATTTGCTACTCTTCCTCCTCCTACTCCTTCCACTCCTTTTTTTAATCTTATTTTTCTCTTGCCACTTCCTCATCAATTTACCTACACCTGTTTCACCTTGATTTCTTCCTCCTCCTCTTTCTCCTCCTCCTCCTCTTCCTCCACCTACTATTTCTACTCCTACTATTACTCCCACACCTCCTTCCACTCCTCCTCCCTCTTCCAAAGTCCCTCTCTTTCATAGTTTTGTTATTGTTAGGTCGCTCCTCCACTACCTCCACCTCTTCCTCCTCCACCTACTCCTCCCCCTCCACCTCCACCTCCTCCTCCTCCCACTCCATCCACCTTTCCTCTCCCATAACCAAAGTCACTCCCACTCCTTCCCTCCCTCCCCCGCCGCCGCCACCGCCGCCACACACAAGTTTTGATCAAGTATTAGACGCGATTTGTATGCCTGGGTGGTGAGGGGGGGGCGGGGGGGGGGTTTATGGCACGGCGGCGCCCTCTTTATTGATACGGACGTGTGTTGTGGGGGGGTGGAGGGGGTGTAGGGGGGTGGGGGGAGATGGTAGAAGGGAGGTGAGGGGGATGGGGGGGTCGGCCAGGGTGATTGGGTGATAGGGGAAAGGGGGGCGGTAAGGGGGGGGGGTAAATCGGGGCTGTTTAGAAGGGGGGGAAGGGGGAGGTAAGGGGGGTGGGGGGCAGGCTTTAGTTACCAGTGTAATGACTGGAAAAGTTCAGCCTCAGCGGGATGTCGGGAGGGGGGGGGGGGGAATTGGAGGGAAGGAGTGGAGAGATGGAGGAAGGGAGGGAAAGGTGTTGGTGTTTCTTCATGGGTGTAATCAGTGCGTGTGTGGTATTATAGTGTTTTATTGGAGGAGGAGGAGGAGGAGGAGGAGGAGGAGGAGGAGGAGGAGGAGGAAGAGGCTGACTGGCTGGCTGGCTGGCGATGTGGTTGTGGGAGAGCAGAATGAGGATGAGGAAGATCAGGGAGTTTTGCTGAGGAGGAGGAGAAAGAAGAGGAGGAGGAGGAGGAGGAGGAGGAGGAGGAAGAGTTACCTCCCTCCTCGGTGTGATAATTAGAATCAGAAGTGCCGTCGTGGGATTTGAGAGGCGGAGGAGAAAAGAGGGAAGGGAAAAAGAGGAAGGGACTGTAAGGACGGAAACGCGAGGGAGGAATTAGGAAGAACGGAGGAGGAAGAGGTAATGGGAGGGGGGAGGGACTGGGGGGGAGGGGGCGAGGAGAACGGCGGGCTGGCAGACAGAGAGAGAGGCAGACGGGTAACCAGACAACCGGACAGACAGAGACAGATAACAAGATAGACAGACAGACAAAAGATAGAGATAACCAGACAACAAAGTAGACAGATAGATGGAAAACCAGACAGACAGACAGATGAACAGACAGATGAACAGACAGACGGACAGATAGAGATAACCAGACAGCAAAATAGACAGATAGATGAAAAACCAGACAGCTAGATAGACAGACAGACAGACGGACAAATAACCAGGCAAATAGATAGACAAATAGACAGATAGATAAACACACAAATAGGCAGACAGGCATAAATATGGACAGACAGAGAGACAGACAGACAGACAGACAGACAGACAGGCATGATAATACACAGCAACTTCCGGTCAAACACATACATATAAGAAAAATAGATAACTGTACATACAAACATACATACACACATACATACACACACATATACACACACATATACACACACATACATCACACACACATATACACACACATACATGCACACACATATACACACACATACATCACACACACATATACACACACATACATCACACACACATAGACACACGCATACATTCAGACAGACGTGGATGGAAGAATTACCGAGCTAACAGACAGGCGCACACACACGCCACACAGACAGACAGGCAGGCAGACAAACAGACAGGCATACAGACAAACAGATAAGCAGATATGCAAACTGTATCCACTGAGGCATCCCGCTTGAGAGAGAGAGAGAGAGAGAGAGAGAGAGAGAGAGAGAGTGTTCAGACAGACATACAAGCAAGAAAAAAAGGAAATAAGATTGCGAGGAAAAATGTTGATAGTGAAGAAAATAGCGGGTAATAAAACAATAGAAATTTATGTAAAAGGAAGAAAAAAAAACGATGCATCAAACAGGAGGTGAAGAGAATAACATTTACATTATAATCTGTATTCTTAAATCACCCTCAGATAAGACGCCTGAGAGTGTGTGTGTGTGTGTGTGTGTGTGTGTGTGTGTGTGTGTGTGCGTAAAGACTAGAAGAGGAAACCAAAAAGGGAAGAAGAGAAGGAAAAAAAGGAAGAAGAAAAAGCGGTAGAAGAGGAGGAAAAAGAGAAGACGAGAAGAAAGAAAAGGAGAAGAGTGATGTAACTGATAACTGTGTGTGTGTGTGTGTGTGTGTGTGTGTAGAGGCATCAGACGGCGTTAGTGATGCATAAAACATGTATGCTGAAATATGCAGCTTTTTTCTGTATGCCTCTCATTCTTACCTGTGGGGTGACGTGGCCCGGCATATCATTAGGACCCCCCCCACACACACACCTGAGGCCCCGGGACGCTGGTGGGGAGCCTCACGCCCTTAGTGCATTCTGGCCTCTTCCCTTTGTCTATTATCCTGTAGAAGACGCCGCTGTGGTTCCTTCCCTCTGCTCCTGTGGCTGAAGGATATTGTATTGTTGACACTACTCCCTCCTTTCTCTCTTCCCTCATAAATCATTCTGTTTTTCTCTTCCATCTTTACCATCTTTTCTCCTTCACATCTTGACTCTTTTCCCATTTCAACCTCTTCTGTATTTCCCTCAACTTAACATCATTTCTTTTCTCTCATTTTAACCTCTTCTTTCTTCCACTCCCATCTCAGATCCTCCTTTCTCTTCCACTCGCCCATCTTAGCCACCCTCATCTTAACATCATTTCTTTTCTCTCATCTTAACCTCTTCTTTCTTCCACTCCCATGTTAGATCCTCCTTTCTCTTCCACTAGCCCATCTTAGCCACTCATTCCTCTTTCTCTCATATCTTCCTCTTCTTCCTCATCTCTGCCATCTTAATTCCTTTCTCTTCCACTAGCCCATCTTAGCCACTCATTTCTCTTTCTCTCATATCTTCCTCTTCTTCCTCATCTCTGCCATCTTAATTCTTTTCTCTCCCATCTAAACCTCTTATTTCTCCCTTTTCATTTTAGCTTCTTTGTCTTTCCTCTGTAAACCCCAGCTACCTTTCTCTCTCTTCTAACCACTTCTTCCTCCTCTCTGTCCTTCATTTCATTCTCGGTACATGATACTTTTTGTCCCCCGAAATATGATGCCTTTCCCTGTTTCTCTTCCTCTCTGTCCAGCATTTGTTTTTCCTCGTCTAGGCATTTTTCTCCTCGTCAACGGCGCCGCCAAAGTACCTCCTCCTCCTCCTCCTCCTCCTCCTTCCTCCCTCTCCTGGCGATAGTGTCTTCCCAGTAGGATATTTTTTCCCTGTAGGAGACGCCGCCCTAGTAGCCCCTCCACCTCCCTCTCCCCCTCCGTCCTTCCTGTCGGTGGTTTGTCCCACCTAGGATACTTTTTCTCCCATAGGTTCCGCTACAGTAGTTCCTCCCCCTCTCCCCCCCAAGCCCCGGACTCTCACCCTCTTCCCTCCCTCCATCTTCATTCTTCGCTATATTCCGCGGACTTGTCTCTCTAAATTTCGCTTCTAAACTCCTATAGAATTTTTTTTCTTCCTGTAGGAGACGAAACCAGTGTATCCTTCCCTCTCTCGCCCCCTCACTCCTTCCCTCCTTCCCTCCAGCATCCTTCGCTATATTCTGTGGACTTATCACTCTTAAATTCACTTCTATAGGATTTTTTTTCCTGTAGGGGACGAAACACAGTGTATCCTTTCCTCCTTCGCCTCCTCCTCCTCCTCTCCTTCAGCATCCTTCGGTATATTCCGCGGACTTGTCACTTTTAATTTCGCTTCTAGACTCCGATAGGATACTTTTTTTTCTGTAGGAGACTTTACCAGTGTACGTATCCTTCCCTCCCTCCTTCCCCCCCACCCCCCCTCCGCTATCCTGCCGGCGCCGCGTCCACCTTCACAACGCGTCGCTCTAGTGTTCCTGTGACTCGTGACTTTTAATTTCGCTTCTAAACTCCGCCGGGGGACATGATGAACACGGGTACCGGGGGGGCAGGGGGTTGAGGGAAGGGGGGAGGAGGGGGAAGGGGGGCGGGGGGGGGGTCCGTGTGTCGCGTCCAGCCCGTTAAGAGTGCTCGCTTTTGCGCTACATTGTACACGTTGAAATCATGTCTTTACGGGCCTTTGAGTGGCGGGGGCGGCGCGACACCCTCCCGCCGCCGTTACCTGCCTGCCTACACCTGTCGCTGATGGGTATTTGCTTTCTTTATTCCTGTTCCGCTTAGTACTTGTGATGAAACGGCGGCTGTTTGGAGAAATACTGTACTATTATGTCCCTCAATCAGCCGGCAGGTGAGTGAGGGACGGACAGGTAAAGAGTGGGGATGGCGTGTGTGTGTGTGTGTGTGTGTGTGTGTGTGTGTCGGGCCGGCGCTGGCACGTAAAACACCTATTAGGAGAGTGACTCGCCGGTACACGACCCGCTGGACCATACACACCGTGACAAACTGTTTCGCTCAACGACCAGCAACACTCTCGTTCGTCGGGGGGGGTGAGGGGAGGAGGAGGAGGAGGAGGACGACGAGGAGGAGGAGGAGGGTAGGCAATAGGGGGCGCTGTCCTGATTCCGATGTGTGAGAGAGGCTTGTACATGAGGAGGAAGAAGAGGAGGAGGAGGAGGAGGAAGAAGAGGAAGAGGAGGAGGACAAGGCTCGCGGTGAGTTACGGTGAGGCTGTGACAAGCTGGACGCACCTGTTGTCGTGTTGTTACCTGCAATTAGGCGACGCTGCCCCTTACCTGCTCCCCCCCTCCCCCTAATGGCTGGTTTTTCAGGTGTCCGGTAAAAGTTGAGCTTATTGTTTGGGGGCATAAGGGTCCCCTGTGTCCCCCCGCCCCCCCTACCCCGGTTCTCCTTGCCCCCTCTTCCTCCTCCCCTAAAATCTCCTCTCTCGTCCCCCCCCCCCAGTCTCCTTTTCCCCTTCATCTCACGTCCCCTCCCTGCCTCTTCTCTCCGTTCATTCACCCTCATCCTCCTCCCTTCTTCCTCCCTACCTTCATATACCTCCACTCACCTCCTATTCTCCTCCCTTCTTCCATTTTCCTTTTATTCTACTCCCTTATTCCTCCCTACTTCTATCTGTTTCTTTTCCCTTTTTATTTTTTACGTCTTCCTTCCTCCGCAGTCTCCTCTACCTTCCCCTTGTACCTTCTCCCCCCCCCCCCCCTTTCTCTCCCTGTCATTCCTGTATTCGTCTGCTTTCCTCTTCGTGATCCTTCCTCCCTTCCTTCCTCTCTCCCTTGTATTTCTTCTCTCTACTTTCTTCTTATCTCTCAATTTGTCATCTTTACCATCTCCCCCTGCTTCCCTGTCTGCTCCTGTCTGCATTGTTTTCACCTGTCTTTCCGGGTTTTCCTCTGTCTTCATCTGTCTTCATCTCACCTGCTTTCCCTTGTCTTCTACCATTCCCGCCCTTTCACACTCTTCCTCTGTCTTTCCTTGCCTACCATTTACCTTCCTCTTCCTTCTGCTGCCTCCTCAAGCCTCTCCCTATCATTTACCTTCCTCTCCCTTCTTCTGCCTCCCCAAGCCTCTCTCTGCCTTCCTCTGTCTTTCCTTGCCTACTATTTGCCTTCCTCTCTCTTCTTCTGCCTCCTCAAGCCTCTCCCTATCATTTACCTTCCTCTCCCTTCTTCTGCCTCCCCAAGCCTCTCTCTGCCTTCCTCTGTCTTTCCTTGCCTACTATTTGCCTTCCTCTCTCTTCTTCTGCCTCCTCAAGCCTCTCTCTCTGTCTTCCATTGCCTTCCCGTGCCTCCCCCTGCCTCCTGTCCGCACCTGCTTACCCTGCCTGCCCCTGCCTGCGTGTGCCTGGCCTGGCCGCACCTGCCTTCCTTTCACTCAGCCACACAAGGCGGATTAATTTACAGCAATACCTCGTCTCGCGTTGCATTACTAGCCCTCCCTCATCCTCCCTCCCTCCCTCTTTCCAACCCTCTCTTCATCCCTCCTACAGGTGTGCTAAGGACTTGGGGGGCGTCCAGGTAAGCGTACAGGTGAGCGGCGTGCCCAGGTAGGAGGAGGACAGGTGTGGGTGTGCCTCATCACCTCGGTAGCTGCCACGCGTGTTTACCTGTTCCGGTCACGTGTTGGGCGTGGCGCGCGACTCTCACCCTTCCCGCACACCACCGCAAGACGCATTTTTCTAGAGGCTGTTGTGGTTTATCAGGTTGCTGTGGGAGGAGGAGAGGGAGGAGGCAGATGCAAGCACGCGCAGTAGTCTTAGGTTCATAGGGCCAGTCTCACAACAAGTTTGTAAGCTCCCAAACCTATCAGAAAATACTACGAAAATTCCTTCTATTGTGTTTGGCATTGATATAAAAGGGAGGAAATTCTAAAAAAAGCCACACAGGAAATCCCTTTAGAGTCTGGCACTGGACAGAATAAAAACCCGGATCATTGTAAAGAATATAGTTTGGTTTTGGCGCTTACGATGACTGCGCTGGACTGTGGAACTGGCCCTTATTCTTAACCTTTCGGCTCCAAAGCACAGACATTTGACAAGGCTTTCGTAGGGTTTGTTTGCATCTCCTTTACGTAATTTTATGACCCTGGTGGTAGTTTGACAATGCATCTGTACCCTGAACGTAAAGAAACACTCACGAGGATGCATTTAAGCTCATTTTTGGCCTCTAGAAATTATAATTGTCCCTCCGGCTCCTAGTGTTCGTGAGTGTCCGTGAACGTACTGAGTCTTTGGTCCGTGTCTTCGTCCTTTGCTGAGAGTTAATAGTTGAGGATGATTAGGTTTTAGAGAGAAGGCGTGGGAGAGAGAGGGAGATGAGTGAGAGATAGAAGGTGAGGAAGAGAGGAAGAAGAGGAGATAAATGGGTTGATAAGGGAAACTAGGAGAGAGGGAAGCGGAAGGGGAGATGAAGGATTAAAGATTGAGAGGGAGAAGACAATAATTGGAAGAAGAGAAAAGATAGAAAAGGAATGGAGAAGAAAAGAGAGAAGAAGAAAGAGAGAGGGAGAGAAGCGGAAGGGGAGAGAAAGGAGAAGGAAAGATTGAGAGAAGGAAAAGACAAGTATTTGGAAAAGTAAAGGGAAAGGGAGAGAGAGGGACGAAGATAAGAAGAGAGAAGGAGGAAAAGTGGAAGAGGAAGAGAGGAAGTTAATAGTTTGAGAGAGAGAAGAAGAGAAGAAGAGAAGAGAAGAGAGAAGAGAGAGAGAGAGAGAGAGAGAGAGAGAGAGAGAGAGAGAGAAGAGAGAGAACACCTGAAGGAGGCTGGCGGACAGGTGTGTGTTGTGGGAAGGTGTGTTTACTCCCGCCAATTACCGACGGTCAAGCGTGGATGCGGCGTGACTCTCTCTCTCTCTCTCTCTCTCTCTCTCTCTCTCTCTCTCTCGATGAAGGTGGGGTTTGGAGTGATGGAAAGAGAAAAGAAAGATAAAAAAAAGGAGGAAGAAGAGGAGGAGGAGTAGATAGAATGAAGGGAGGCAAGAGGACATAGAAGAGAAAGATAGTAAGAATGGAGTAGATAATGCTCTCTCTCTCTCTCTCTCTCTCTCTCTCTCTCTCTCTCTCTCTCTCTCTCTCTCTCTCTCTCTCTCTCTCTCTCTCTCTCTCTCTCTCTCTCTCTCTATCTCTCTCTCTCTCTCTCCATCTCTCTCTCTCTCTCTCTCTCTCTCTCTCTCTCTCTCTCTCTCTCTCTCTCTCTCTCTCTCTCTCTCTCTCTCTCTCCCTTCCCCCCCCCTCAAAGCGACAAGTGGGCTACAATTACTCTGTTTTCATCACCTTGTTAATAAGTACAAAAAAAAAAAGGGCGATGACGAGACTCAAAAAAAGCGTCAACCATCAACTGTTCCGCGCTTAACAATCGCGTGGAGGTAATTGTTCGGGGAGACACTGACGAGGGAACGGCGCTCACGAGTCTCTATCGCCCATTGGAGCTGTGATTTTATTTTATTTTTTATTTTATTTTATTTTTTTGTTTCTTCCACTTATTTTTTTATCAATGCCTTTTCTTTCTCTCCTCAAACTTTGTGTATCTTTGTTTTGTTTCCTTTTCGTCTCCTTTTTTTATTTTCTTTTCTTTTTTTTTTTTTGTTTCTTCCCCTTATATTTTTTTATCAATGCATTTTCCTTTTCGTCTTTCTTTTTTATTTATTTATTTTTTGTTTCTCCCACTTATTTTTTTTATCAATGCCTTTTCTTTTTTCTCTCAAACTTTATGTATCTTTGTTTTGTTTCCTTTTTGTCTTTTTTTATTTTCTTCTTTATTTCATTATTTTTTTTGTTTCTCCCACTTATTTTTTTTATCAATGCCTTTTCTTTCCTCTCTCAAACTTTGTGTATCTTTGTTTTGTCTCCTTTTTTTCTTTCACTTTCTTTATTTTTGATTTGTTTTCTTTCCCTTTTCTTATTTTTATCTTTGCGTTGTCTTTCGTATCCCCTATTTCTTTTTTTTCTTTCACACTTTCTTATTTTTCCCTTTTCATTTGTTTTTCTTCCTCTTCTTTCCTTTCCCTCCTCTACTTTCCTTTTCTTTGTTTTATATATCACTCACAGTTTTTTTTTTATCTTGTCTTTTCCTTCCTCCCCACTTTCCTTAACTTCCTTATTAATTTATTTCCCTCCTAATCTTTCTTTATTTTTTCCCTCTGATTTATTTTTTCGTTGTCTCATTTGCGTTCACAAAATTGATCTTTTCCTGCTTTTCACAACGCTTCCTCACACTTGACATACTTTTTTGTTCCCTGTCACCCTCGTTCATCATTAACTATTTTATTTTATTCCTCTTTCCGTCATTCTCTCGTTATGGGGCAAAAATATCGGCACGTGTTTTCGTAATGCACGAACTGTCGAGAGAGAGAGAGAGACAGGTGTCAAGCTGTATACCTCAACTCACCTGTGTCTTCGCTCATTTACTTGAGGCACACCTGAGCGCCTCGTCCTCGTCACTTTCGAAGGTATAGACAGGTGTGGCGTAGGGGGGAAGGGGGGAGTAGGTAGTATGTTGAAGAGGGAGGATACTGATGGAAAGGCGAAAGGGGGTGTCTGTATGTCTGTCTGTCTATCCATCATCTGGTTTTCTGTGCCTACATTAATTTTGTTCCTTCATATACATCTTTTTCTGTGTCTGTCTATTAATCTGTGTATCTTTATCTTTCTATCTGTCTATCCCTTCATTTGTTTCTCCTCACCGAATCTAACGTTTGCTCCTTCCCATTCTCTCTTTTTCTCCACCCCTCCATTCATCTTTTTCATCGATTTCTTCCTCAGTTATTAGTCTTAATTTCCTTGTCTTTCATTATTTGTTTTTCCATCTTTATTTATTCCTTCTGTTTTCATTACTTTTGTTCATATTATTTTCTTTCTTTTTCCTTTTTTATATCGTTTATATTTTCTTTCTTCTTCTATCTTTCTTTTTCATCCGTTCATATTATTTCTTTGCTCTTTCTTTCTTTGTTTCTCCATCGCCTTTCTCCCACCTGCCCTCTGCTCACCTGCTAATCATGCTAATCATTCTATCCACCTGTACACCTCATCTAACACCTGCCATTCCCCTCGCAATTAAACTGTGATAATGACAGGTGAACTACGGAATGTGTGAATACCTAACCATATAGTCTCTCTCTCTCTCTCTCTCTCTCTCTCTCTCTCTCTCTCTCTCTCTCTCTCTCTCTCTCTCTCTCTCTCTCTCTCTCTCTCTCTCTCTCTCTCTCTCTCTCTCTCTCTCTCTCTCCCTCTCTCTTCCTCTCCCTCTCCCTCTCTCCCTCCCTCTCACCTGCCTGCACCTTTTCAGCACGTAATTATCTCCTCGGTACACGTCCAGGTGGGCAACACGTGGCCAGGTATCACGTGTTTCTGTTTATTTTCTCCCTCCACCCACGCATCCAAGTCCCTTTAATTGCTCTATACTCGCAAACATCTCCCCCCTTCTCTTTCTCTGCCTCGTCCTCTTCCTCTGTTTTTCTCTCTCTCTCTCTCTCTCTCTCTCTCTCTCTCTCTCTCTCTCTCTCTCTCTCTCTCTCTCTCTCTCTCTCTCTCTCTCTCTCTCTCTCTCTGTGTCTATTTTTTTTTTTCTTTATATCTCTCTTTTTCTCTCTCTCTCTCTCTCTCTCTCTCTCTCTCTCTCTCTCTCTCTTTTCTCTCTCTCTCTCTCTCTCTCCTTCTTTTCCTCTCACTTTCTTTTTCCTTCTTGGTTCCCTTTTTTCCTTCTTTTTTTCCTTTCATTTTGGCTGTATTATATCTTTCATTTCCTTTTCTTGTATCCATTCCTTTCACTCTCCCTTTTCTCTCCCTCCCTCCCTCCTTCCCTCCCTTCCTCCCTTCTTCAGGTGCGGTCTTCTCACCTGTGCCATTAACCTCAACTTCATGTCAACCCGCTGTTCAGGTGAGGGAGGGGGAGGGAAGGAGGGAGAAAGGAGGGGAAGGAGGGAAGAGGGAGAGGGGAAGGAGGAGGGAGAAGAGGTGTTGCGAGACGAAGATGCGTGAGTGAAAACCTTCCTTCCTTCCTTCCTTCCTTCCTTCTTTCTTTTCTTCCTCCTCCTTCTCTCTTTTACCTGTCATTATTTTTACCTGTTTTCTTTTTTAATTTTGTTTCCTTGTATCTTCACTAAAAAATATCTCCTCCCTCCTCCTCCTCCTCCTCCTCCTCCTTCTTGTCTCGTCATCTCCCTCGTCGCCTCGAAGTAGTTTGTCTGTCTGTCTCAAGGTGTCCAGGTGTGTTCAGGTGTTTTCAGACGTCACAGGTAAAGAAGTTTCTCTCCCTCCCTCCTCTCCCTTCCTCTCTCCCTCCATATAGTTTTTCCTTCCTCTCCCTTCCCTCCCTTTCTCTTTACTACTTATTTCATTTGTTGTTTGTCGTGTATTTCTCATTTCTACTTTTCTACTTCATGTTTTGTTTCCTTCTCAACTTATTCCTTCCTTTATTCTGTTTGAGTCGTCAGAGGTAGTAGTAGTAGTAGTAGTAGTAGTAGTAGTAGTAGTAGTAGTAGTAATAGTAGTAGTAGTAATAGTAGTAGCATGTCTCGTCAGTCTCTCAACATTCTCGTATTCTTCCCCCCCTTCCCTTTCCCCCCCCTTTCCTCTCCCTCTCCTCTCTCCCTGTCTAAAAAAAAAACAGGTACAAAGTGACAGTCAGCAGACGCGACACTCACCTGCGCACACCTCGTACCTGTCACTATTACAGGTGTTTATCGCTACCTTTTGTTCTCGCGCGGCTAACTTATTGTACGCTTTTCAGTTGTCTTTATAGTCTTTCATATTTTTAGGGTTTTGAGTGGCGGTGGCGTAGGGGGGTGGGGGGTGGGGGGGGCAGGGGGTGATTTTTCCTTTCGTTTTTCTTTTCTTTTTTCTTTTTTTTCCCGTGTCTCCTTCGTCTTGTCCATTCACTTATTAATTGTCGGTGGTCGTTGTCGCGTGTCAGACTGAAACGGGATGTGAAATGGGAAGAGGGAACAAGGCGAGGTAGCTACGGGGGAAGGGAGGAGGAAGTGGGAAGGGGGAAAGGTGGCGCTGTGACGGGAGGGGAGTGAGGTTGTGGTGTGTGTGTGTGTGTGTGTGTGTGTGTGTGTGTGTGTGTGTCCAGAGTAATTACAAAGAAAAATATATATGATGAAGTAGTATAGTTTCTGTATTACACTTTCTTACTATTAATTTCAGAACAATATTAGACCAGGCAAAGACTCTTGTATTTATATAAAGTGATATTTCTTACTCGTTTGTCTTCTGTAAACAAAGTAAATTGGATTTCCGTAACTTACCTGTACTTTTGTGGTAAGTTCTGAAGACCAATCCACCACGAACGTTGAAAAAATAGAAAAAAATAAATTGGATATCCGTAACTTACCTGTATTTTGTGGTGGGCACCAGATAACGGTGAATCTTTACCCTCAGAAAAGTATAGAAAAACAAATTGGATATCCCTAATTTTCCTGTATTTTTGTGGCGGGCTTTGAATACCTGTTTACCATAAACTTAAAAGAATGGAAAAGAAAATTGGGTATCGTTAACCTGCCTGTAATTTGTGGTGGGATCTCAATACCTGAAAATCATAAGCAAGTATCACGAAAAAGGATGCAAGCAAGAAAGGTAACAGCCGCTGGTGCTTCAGGAGAATATACACAGAGGCGGGAAACACATTTTCTAGCACAGGTAATAACACAGAAGTCACAGGATGAAGAGGAGAATGAACAGGAGGGAGAGGTAATTGTGAGGCACCCAAGAGAGACGTGGGGGGTGTTGGGGGAGGGGAGGGAGGGAGAGAGGGAGGGAGGGAGGTGTGTATGTGTGTGTTATTTACTGTGAAGGTTTGTGTTGCTCATATAATTTGTGGTTCCATCCTAATATATTGCGATTGATTTAGTAGTGTGTAATTGTGTGTGTGTGTGTGTGTGTGTGTGTGTGTGTGTGTGTGTGTGTGTGTGTGTGTGTTTGTGTGTGTGTGTGTGTGTGTTCGTGTGTCAACCAGGCGTGAAACAGTGACACGTGTAGGTATGTCATTTCACTTGAGAGAGAGAGAGAGAGAGAGAGAGAGAGACGGATAGGCAGACATACTAATGAATACAGTAAACCTCTCCTCGTCTCACTACTACTACTACTGCTGCTACTACTACTACTACTACTACTACTACTACTACTACCACTACCACTCCTCCCCCACACCTGTCTTACCTTTCCCGCGCCGAATCACTTATTGGTCCTCCATCAAACCCAAGAAACTAATTTTGGGAAAGCCACTCCATATCCCGTATTTACCGAGAGAGAGAGAGAGAAAATATCTATATCAAAGCGGAATGAGTGAGTGAGGGAATTTGAGAACACACACACAGACACACACACACACCTTCCTCTCCCTCTCCCCCCTTCCTCCTCCTCCCTCCCCCCTCAAAGAATCTCAACTTGACATGAAAACTAAAACTGAGTAAGAGATTTTTTTTTTCCTTATTCCTTCGCAGTAAAAACGTTCGGATAATTAACTTACTTCCTCTAATCCTCTTCCAAAAGCGTTCCCGCCCGCCGCCCGCAAACGTTCCTGCCTCACCTTAATCCGGTTAAACGTTCAGCTTCGCGCCTTTACCTCCCCCGTAATGGCACCTGCCCGCCACCTATAATATTACCTGCCGTTCACACCTGCGCTCCATTGTTAGTAGGTCCGTTTTGGGGCTGGCCGGCCTTTTTGTGGTCCGTACAGGCGCGGAAACGTGATATTTTGTACGGCGGGGTTTTAATCTTTATTTTCGTGCACGGATGAACAACTTTGCTATATAGGATTTTTGAGTTTTTGTTTTGTCGTATAGGTTTTCTTCACATTTAAGAGTTTATTTTTTCGTTGTATAGGTTTTCTTCACATTTATGAGTTTATTTTTTGTCGTGTAGTTTTTTTTCACATTTTTGAGTTTATTTTTTTTGTCGTATAGGTTTTCTTCACATTTATGAGTTTATTTTTTGTCGTGTAGTTTTTCTTCACATTTTTAAGGTTATTTTTTAGTCGTATAGGTTTTCTTCACATTTTTAGTTTATTTTTTGTCGTGTAGGTTTTCTACACATTTTATTTTTCTGTACACGCAAAGATTTTTCACGTTTTAACTTGAATTTGATAAAGATGATGAACACAACAGTAATAAAATAAGAACAAGAAGAATAAGGATCAGGATAAGTTTGATAAAGACAACAGCAATAAAATAGTAATACAAATCTGGTAAAGACGATGAAAAAAAACACTAGTGAAATAAGAATAATGAAAAGAATATAAATAAGATAGAAGATAACAGTGATAATATAAATTTGGTAAAGATATGAAAAGCAACACAAGGAAAATAAGAATAATGAAAAGAATAAAAATAAGTATAAGATAAAAGATAACAGTAATAATACAAATTTGGTAAAGATAATGAAAGACAACACTAGTAAAATAAGAAGAGGAAAAATAAAAAAGAGGAAAATTAAAAATAACAGTAATGATAATAGTACAAGTAATAATAGTAATAGTAATAATAGCGGCAGACCAATTTCCAGGTTCTTTTTTCCCTTCCAATTGTAAAACGATCGCCACAAAATACTATAGCAAGCACAGGTGGTAATTAGCGAGCAGGTTCACGTGGGAGAGAGAGGTGGAAGAGAGATACCGTAGAGGAGGAGGAGGAGGAGGAGGAGGAATAGGTTTTCTGCTTCATGAACAAAATTATACGTTTCTTCTAATTCCTGAGAAGCCGCGGTTACTCTCCCTTTGATACCTCCCTTTCCTCCCACCCTTTTTTCTCTCCATCTTTCCTTTGTCTTTTGCTGCCATCCTTCCCTCCTTCCTTCCATCCTTCCTTCATTTCTTTACTCTCACTTCATCCTCCATTCTCTCTTCATCCTCCTATATTTTATTTTCCTTTTATACTCAACTTTCTTTGCTCTCTATCCTACATTCCATTCCATTCCTCCTTCATTCCTTCATATATCCATTTTTCAACCCTTAGTTCATGTTCTTTCATTCCCTCCTTCCTTCCCTTACTTTTCGCTTCTTATCGTCCATCATTCACTCATTCATTCGCTCATTTATTCATTTATCATCATTTTCATCCTTTTTCTCTTTTTTTTTCACACACTCCTTCCTTCACTTACCATTCCCTTCCTTCCTCCTCTCACTCACTCATCTACTCACTCACTCACCTCATTCACTCATTCTCTTTTCGTCCTCCTCTTAATCTTCATCTCCTGCGGCAGCGAGAAAGATGCGTGACTAATGATAATCGTACAGGTAAAGTAAAACACATTCACACCTGTCCACAATCTTGACAGGTAGAGGGGCGGAAGCTGTTGCCAGGTGGGTGCAGCGCGTGGGTGAAGGGGGTGGAACAGGGGGGCCGTGTATTGGTTAGATATGGCAGAGATGGTGTTGGTAAGGGGAGGGGAGGATGGAAGGGGAGGTAGGGGCGTTGGCAGGGGCTTGTTTTACTGCGGAAGGGGTTGTAGATATGGACAGGGGGTTGATATTCGATGGCAGGGGTGAAGGGGGTGAGAGGGGGGAAGGGTAGGAGTGAGTGGGGGATGTGTGGGGGTCGTGCGTGAGGTGGGAAAGGGGGGAAGCTTGTGGAGGAGGTGTTGAAAAGTGGATAGGGGGATCTGACTTTGGATACAGGTGGATAAAGGTGAAAAGGGAGAGGGGTAGAGATGAAGGAATGGCTGTGGGGGCCGTGAATGAGGTGAAAAGGGGAGTGAAAGGGGGTAGGGGGGCCTTTGGATAGGGGTTTGATAATGATTAGGTGATAGGGGGCGGTGGGAGTGAATTTCGGGATGTGAGTGGGGGCGTGAATGAGGTGCAAAGGGTGGAAGCTTGAGGAAAGGGGTGATTGAGGTGATAGGTGGGGCTTCGGATGGGGGGTGAATGCGGTCGTGCTTGGCGTTCACAGATAAAGGTCTCATTACTGCGAAGGCGAATGGTGTCCTGAGATTACTGTTGCCTGGCTGGTCTTCTGTCTGTCTGGCGTCTGGCTGATGGCTGCTGATGGCGTGTTTGCTGCGTGACATTGTTAACCTCCGATGAACTGATGGATACCTGTCTGACTTCTCTAATGACTTACCTGTGCCTCATTCACGGCTTCCTTGTCTTACCTGTTGTCTCTTGCCTGGCCTCCTTACCTATCTGTCTTTTAACTACCTGTCTCTTACCTTGCATAGTAACTTACCTGTCAATCTAGTACCTACCTTCTTTCGTCTTTCTCTTAACCTAATCTTGCCTTAGCTTACCTTATTTTCATAGCCCTCTCTCTCAACCACCACCATCTCCTCTCTTTCTCAACCTCTAACTTTATCTTTACCTAATACCTTGCCTTGTTTCATACCTGATTGCTTACCTGTCTCAGTAACTGCTTCCTTGTCTGAACGGATGGTCTCCTACCTCACCTACCTACCTGTCTATCTAGTGCCTGTCTTCTACCTTACCTGTCTATTTGCCGGTCTCATTAGCTGCTTACCTACCCCCATCAATGCTTCCAATCTACCTATCTATCTTGTTACCTGTTATTATTTTTCGTTACGTATGGGACTCGCCTACCTGCTTGCTTCTCTCTCAGCTGACCTTGCCTATTACTTATCTGGCTCTACCTATTTGCCTACCTGGTTGCTTATCTACCTGTAATTATCTACCTCTCTTCTTAATTACCTACCTACCTACCTTACTTACCTTACCTTTTACCTGCGTTATTTTCTTCATGTCCAGGTGTGTGTCTGCTTTATATTTAACTGTCTGTCTCATTGCATACCTGTTTTGTTGTGTTTATTGCGCAGAATCTCTTTGTTTCATTCATTATGTGTGTGTGTGTGTGTGTGTGTGTGTGTGTGTGTGTGTGTGTGTGTGTGTGTGTGTGTGTGTGTGTGTGTGTGTGTGTGTGTGTGTAAAAAGCCCGTGGCATTATGAACATTCGGACGAACCCTTGCTTAAAGTAGGATGAAAAAAACTTGATCGGTATAAAAAGGTCCCTCTGGAAACCTGTTTTTATTGTGTGTGTGTGTGTGTGTGTGTGTGTGTGTGTGTGTGTGTGTGTGTGTGTGTGTGTGTGTGTGTGTGTGTTTTATGAGGTAGAAATTGTGTGGGGGTACTGGGGTGAGCTGGGGGGGTGAAGGGGGGTGCTGAAAATGATGAATAACCCTTCCTCCTCCTCCTCCTCCTCCTCCTCCTCCTCCTGCATGTTAATTGGACTAGAACGTGGAGGAAGACACTGTTGCAGGAGGAGGAGGAGAAAGAGGAGAAGGAGGAAGAAGAGGAGGAGGAGGAGGACGGGTTTGGTTTATGATAGGTATTTTACAGCTTCGTTTTAGCTAAATGATTTCCTCAATTGTCTTCCTAGCTTCTTCCTTGTGTCTTCCTACCTCCTCCCCCTTCCCCTCCCCCTCCCCCCTCCCCTCTTCTCACCTGGCGCAGTTTTTTACCCCTCGCGTTGTGTCCGCCTTACCTTCACACACCTGGATTTACGGGATTACAGATTATGTATTGATGATAATTGCACGCTGTGTTTCTTGCACCTCTCATTAGCCCTTCCTCACTTCCTCTCCTCATTCGCCTCCTCCTCGTCCTCTTCGTCCTCCTCACCGTATTCCTCATCCTCTTCCTCTTATAGCCCCATTTTAGCTTTTCCTCTTATTCCACATTTTGTTCCTCTTGTTTTTTTTATTAGTTTTTATTCAGTCATTATACTCTTCTTCTTGGCCTTCTTCTATTTTGTCTTCATTTTCTTCTTCTTATTCCTCATTTACTTTCTCTTGTTTTGTCCTTTTCATCAACGTTTTCTTCTAGTTTTTGTTTTTTCTTCAATTTCGTCTTTTTCTTCTTATTCCTCGTTTCTTTTCTCTTGTTTCGGCTTTTTCATGAACGTTATCTTCTATATTTATTTTTTCTTCGATTTCGTCTTCTTTTTCATCTTATTATTCCTCATTTCCTTTCTCTTGTTTTTCCTTTTCATGGTCATTAGTTTCTTGTTCTTGTTCCTCTTCTGTTTTGTCTTCTTTGTCTTCTACGTATTTGCTTCCTCTTGTTTTTATTCGTATTTTTTTTCATCCTCATTTTCTTGTTCTTATTCTTGTTTCGTCTTCTTTTCCTGCTACTCTTTTTTATTCTACCATTTGTCATCCTCGTCCTCGTCCTCGCCCTTCATTGACCTCCATTACCACCTTTATTTTCTTCCTCTTGTTTTTATTCGTATTTTTTTCATCCTCACTTTCTTGTTCTTATTCTTCTGTTTCGTTCTTTTCCTGGTACTTTTTTATTTTACCATTTGTCGTTCTCGTCCTCGTCCTCGTCCTTCATTGGCCTCCTGTACCGCCTATCCACCCATCATCCTCTCCTCCCTTTCCCCCTTTCACCCATCACCCATACACCCTACCAATACCTCTACTCCCCCATCCTTCCCCTTACTCTCCCCATACATCATACATAGATTAATGCTTCCCCTCTCCTTCCCATTCCCCTCTCCTCCCCTTCCCAACATTCCCTTGATTCTCCACATATACGTTCCCATACATAGTGCTCTCCCCCTCCCCCACTCCCCTCCCTCTCCCTTTGACACCCCCCCCCTCTAAAGCATAATTGTCCTTAGTCAGTATAGGGACAGAGGGTGAGTAAGAGGCACAGACCTGCTTGCCAAAATTATAAATAAACTCGTATGTAAACAGTTCTTGATGATGGAGGAGGAGGAGGAGGAGGAGGAGGAGGAGGAGGAGGAGAAAAAGGGAAGAAGTGGAGGTGAAGGGATGCGTTTGTTTAGTCAGAACGAGACTTGTTTGTTGTTGTTTGTCTGTTCTTGAATAAGGTTGATTTTACTCTCTCTCTCTCTCTCTCTCTCTCTCTCTCTCTCTCTCTCTCTCTCTCTCTCTCTCTCTCTCTCTCTCTCTCTCTCTCTCTCTCTCTCTCTCTCTCTCGCAGGTCGTCATTGGCTTTCAAGATGTGATCCAAATCTATTTCTTTACCTGTTTGTTTATTTGTTTAGCATTGTCTTGCCTAAGCCCTGCCAAGCGCTGATGAGAGAGAGAGAGAGAGAGAGAGAGAGAGAGAGATAACGTTTAGGTGTTAGCTTGTTCCTTAAGTATTTATTTGTTCAGTCAATCACTAACCTATTTTGTGTCTTAAGTACGTCATTCAGTCAATCAGTCAGGCAGTCAGTCAAGCATCTTTATATTCCTTTCTCTCTCTTTTTTTTTTTCATATCTATTTTGACATGCTTTCTTTTCATCCTTCCTTCCTTCCTTCTCTTCATTTCTTCCTTCATTCCTTCTTCTACTTTTCCACTTCATCTTGCATCTTTATTTTTTATTTTCTGTTTTTCGTCTTTTCTTCCACATCCTTTTATTCCTCCCTCCTTCGTTTCTTCCTTCTGTTTATTCCTTCCTTCATTCCTACATCTATTCATCCACTTCATGCATATTTTTCTCTATATTTTTCGTTTTCCTTTTGACATGCTTTCTTTTCCTTCCTTTGCCCCTTTCCTTCCTTCCTTCATTCCTTTTTTTCATCCACTTTTCACGTTTTCCTCCATTTGATTAATTTCGTTGTCTTGAATTATTTGTTTTTCCCTCAATTTTGTGTTTGTTTTGCCTGTCTTTCGCGCGTGCATCTTCCGTTTGTCTTTGCCCTTTATTATGAGTTGGCCTGTGAGGTGTGTTTGTTTGTGTGGTGGTGGTGGTGGTGGTGGTGGTGTGTGTGTGTGTGTGTGTGTGTTCTCTTGTTTTTGTTTACTATACCTAAATTAATAAGATGGAAAAATAAGAATAAAACGTTGCCTAAGAAAGTATGTTTTTTTTAAGGATAATTAAAGTAGAAGAGGAAGACGATGGAAATCTGTTTCAAAAATATCGTGATTATATTCTTGGGAAATTTTTGATGTGGTTGACTAATTAAAAAAATAGCTAACGTGCCAATCAGTCAACCACTCAGTCAATTAATCAGTCACTCAGTTAGTTCTTCAGTTAGTCAGTTAGATTTTCCGTCATTCAGTCAGTCAATCAGTCAGGTAGTCAGTTAGTCATTCATTCATTTATTTATTCATCTATTTAGTCAGTCAGTCAATTAGTAAATCACTCAATCATTCATTCATTCATTCAGTCAGTTAATAAGTAGGTTAATCAATCATTTACTAATTCGGTCAGTCATTCAATCAGTCAGTAAGTCAATCAATCTTCTATCAGTGAGTCAGTCAGTCAAATAATTAATCAGTCAACAGTTAATCTTTTCAATCAGTCTGTTTTCCGATGCACCAGTCAGTCGTTCAGGTGTGCGGGTCATCCTTACCTGAACTTTACCTGACTCTCCTCTCATTACCTGGCCCGCAGATCGGCTCTCTTTTAATTTGGACCGGATTTTTTCTTTCCACCGATTGTAGGAAAAATAAAATAAAGGTCGGGTTTTTTTTCTCTCTCTCTCTTAAGCATAAAAGATTAAACAATTTCTTCCCTTTCTTAAATATTTCTCGATATCCGCCATAATTTTACCTTTATTTATTCGCCTGGAAAAGTCAGGCACGTGATTTCTCTTTTCTCATTCGTGAAAAAACTAACCGGATACTTTCTTCCCTTCTTATTTATCGAGGTTTGCAATGGTTCTTTTTTTTTTTATTTCTCTTCATATATATCAGTCATTTATTTGTTTTTATTTCGTTGCTTAAATATATTCGAATACGTTTTCTTTCCCTGCATCAAAAGCGAAGTTAATGATTACTGTCTTTTTTCTTTATTTTCTTCCTTATTTATTTCCCCATTCCATCTTTTTCTTCCATTGATCTCATTTCCTTTTCTTTCCTTCCATTTTCCATCATTTTCCTTGATTTCAACTTGTTTTTCTTTTTTTCTTTCTACTCATTCGTTTTTTCTTCTTTTCCCTTTCTATTCCTTTCTTCATTTTTCTTTCCTTTCCTTCGTCGTTTCCTTCCTTTCCTTTACATTCCCCTTCCTTTCCTTCCCTCTTCTTTCTTTTCCTTTCCTTCCTTTCCCTTCCCTTCCATTTCATTCCCTTCCCTTCCTTCCCTTCCCATCCTCCCTTCCCCTCGTCGTTGTTAGCAGCATGGGCAAGCTTTCGTTTCTTTTCCCGTTCCCTTGCCCTAATGAAAGCTCATTTCCCATTCACTCCACCACCACCACCACCACCACCACCTTCACCACCACCACCACCACCTTCACCACCAACCATCTTCTCCAAATCGATGCCGGACCCTCCTCTTTCCTTCTTTCCTCCTCCTCCTCCTCCTCCTTGTGATCAGAAAGGGTGCGTCTTGATGAGTCTCGAAAGCCTTTTTTATTTAGTGACTGTGTTAGGGAGAGTGAGTGAGAGTGAGAGTGTGCAAGGGTGAGTAAGTGGGTGTGTTAGGGAGAGTCAGGGAGTGTGTGTAAGGAGATGGAGTATGTGTTTTAGGGAGAGAGAGAATAAGAGTGTTAGTGACTGTTTTAAGAGAGAGAGAAGGAGGGAGAGAATGCGTTTGTTAAGGGAGGGAAGGGAGAGAGAGCTGTAGAGTATGTGAAAAGGGTGAGTGTGAGGGAGAGAGGGAGAGGAAGAAGGGAGAGGGAATGAGTGTGTCAGGGAGTGTGTTTAAAGAGTGAGTGTGTAAAGTGAGAGAAGGGAGAGAGATTTGTAAAGGAGAGTGTGTGAATGAGTGGATATTAAGGAGGGAGAGTGCGTTAAGGGAGAGGAGGGAGAGAGTGCGTTAAAGAGAGGGAAAGTAAATGTAAAGAAGATAAAGAAAAGTGGGATGTAAAGGAGTATGTAAAAAGGGTATGTATTAGGGAGAGAGTGGGAGAGAGTGTGTTAAGGGAGAAGAGAGTGAGAGAGTGTGTTTAAAGAGAGGAAGAGGGAATATAAAAGAGAAATGAAAGTGGGATGTAAAGGAGTATGTGATAAGGGTGTGTATTAGGGAGAGAGTGGGAGAGAGTGTGTTAAGGGAGAAGAGAGTGAGAGAGGGAGAGAGTGTGTTTAAAGAGAAGAAGAGGGAATATAAAGGAGAGAAAGGAAAGTGGGATGTAAAGGAGTATGTGAAAAGGGTGTGTATCAGGGAGAGAGTGTGTGAAGGGAGAAGAGAGTGAGAGAGAGTGTGTTTAAAGAGAGGGAGTGAGTGTATGTGAGGAAGAGGGAGTGTGTTTATGTTGGTAAGTGTGTGTTCACCTTCCGCTGTTTGATAAAAGTGCGCGAGAACACCTGGAGACGAGAGGAGGAGGAGGAGGAGGAGGAGGAGGAGGAGGAGGAGGAGGAGGAGGAGGAGGAGGAGGAGGAGTCAGAAAAGAGTCGGAACAGAAATAGGTATAACTAAGGAGAGAGAGAGAGATGGAGGCTGTTTCCTCTCTCTCTCTCTCTCTCTCTCTCTCTCTCGACGCTTAATGTGGTGAAATGCCATTCTAATGTATTCACTGGTTCTGATTAAAAATATGCAACGAACTATGAACAGGTCCGCCTCAGAAGATAGGAAAATAATGTGGCTTTTAATTGAGGGAGAGCAGTACGATTAACGCTTGGAAAAAAAAAGAAGAAAAAAAAGAGGCAGAAGAAAAAAAAAAGCAACTCTTCATTTCTTATTCCAAACGAGGTTGTGTTCTCTCTGACGCACATCTTCGACTGATCCCCCCCCCCCACCCTTTACCTCACCCCCCCCACCCTTCACCTCACCCCCCCTCCTCCTCCTCCTATAACCTTTTCTTCCTTTTCCATTTCCCTCCCTCTCTCCATTTCTCGTTTTTCGTTTCTCTCTCTCTCTCTCTCTCTCTCTCTCTCTCTCTCTCTCTCTCTCTCTCTCTCTCTCTCTCTCTCTCTCTCTCTCTCTCTCTCTCTCTCTCTCTCTCTCTCTCTCTCTCTCTCTCTCTTCCTCTCATCTCTCTATCTCTCTCTCTATATCTCTCTCTGTCTCTCTCTCTCTCTCTCTCTCTCTCTCTCTCTCTCTTCCTCTCTCTCTTCCACTCTCTCTCTTACTCTCTATGTCTGTATACCTATTACTCTCTCTCTCTCTCTCTCTCTCTCTCTCTCTCTCTCTCTCTCTCTCTCTCTCTCTCTCTCTCTCTCTCTCTCTCATCTAATACCACAAAACATCACCTATTCCACCTCACACAAAGTCTCCCAGTCTTTTCCCTTTCCTCTCCCACACGGAAAAGGGAGAAGGGATGAAGAGAGGGAGCTACGGAGGAGCCTTAACAGGGGGAGAAGAGGTAAAGGGAGGGAGAGAAAATGGGGGTGAGGGGTGAGAGGAGGAGAATGGAAAGGAAGTCGAAAGGCACGGATACGGACGCGCCATCCCTTCCCCGGCATTAAAAAGCGGAGAGGCTGATTAAAGAATAATTACGACTAAAACATTGTAACATTTGCTCGCTAGACTTTTTCCTTCCCCCGCTCCTCCTGTCTTGTCTGTCTGTCCGTCTGTCTGGTTGTCCGTCTGTCTGCCTGTCTGTATATCGGTTTATCGTCTCTGTGGTTGTCGGTTATCAGTTTGTCTCTTGTTTGTGTTTTATCTCATATTGCTTTCTTATTCTCGTCTTCTTTATCGTTTTATCTCACAATTAGTTCAGTGTTGTAAGTTCACACGGATAAACGACACACACACACACACACACACACACACACACACACACACACACGGCCAAGGTGAGTAATTTAGTAATAAACATGTCTTAGTGGTTGGCAGAGTTGATGGTTAAGAAAAAGGGAGGAGAAGGGGAGGAGGAAGAGGAGGAGGAGGAGGAGGAGGAGAAGGAGGAGGAGGAGGAAGAACATCTGTAGTAAGGAGACTTTTGAGGCTTTAAGATCTGAAGGTAAGCGCGCACACACACACACACACACACACACACACACACACACACACACACACACACACACACACACACACACTTCAGGTATGATAATGACACAACATAACATTACCTTTCTCTCGTGTGTGCGTTTCAAACCCGATAATGAAGTGTGTGTGTGTGTGTGTGTGTGTGTGTGTGTGTGTGTGTGTGTGTTACAAAAGAGCAACACTAGGTTCGCTAACGCAATAATCTCTCGGTTTCATCATAGCAACACCTCTCTCGTATATCGCAGTGTTGCCAATTTGATGCTTTACCCCAAAAATCCGCGACCGTAAATAATAGAAAAAATAATGAGCTTGATAAATATAGGAAAGAATAATGGAAAAAGAATATTGTGTTTTAAAGTTTTATTTGTCTCTCTCTCTCTCTCTCTCTCTCTCTCTCTCTCTCTCTCTCTTTTTTTGTGTGTTTGTTTTCTTTCCTAAGCGCAGGACACAAACTCTAAAACTTTTGACCACGTGTATTGTGACTGTTTCAGACTTGTTTTGTAGGACTATTATTATTATTATTATTATTATTATTATTATTATTATTATTATTATTATTATTATTATTATTATTATTATTATTATTATTATTATTATTATTATTATTGTTGTTGTTGTTGTTATCACTATTATCATTATTATCTCATCTGTATTGTTTTTATCCGCTTATTTTTCTTTCTCTTATTCAACGACAGTTCCTACCACTGTTACTACTACTACTACTACTACTACTACTACTACTACTACCACTACTTATACCACCACATCCTCATTATTTATGGAGAAATTATTCTTGTGTGGCGTGGAGAAAACCTCCTTCCCCTCCTCCTCCTCCTCTCGCCTGCTCCCTATGCCTCCTCTTTCCATTCCCTCCCCTCACACCTCTCGTCTTGTTCTTTCCCTTCCCTCCTCCTCCCCCCGTAGCAGCATCTTCCAATGGCGGGATTTCATTAGGTCCGCGTTGCCTTTCATATCCGCGGAGGCCAAATGATAAAGGGAAAATAATCCATTGGGGCAGAAATGAAATGCACTGCACATCCAAAGAAAAAATAATTTGCACCGCTAATAATAAGACGCGGCCTCTTTTAATTTCGTGTCTTTGTAATCAAAGAGTCTTGCATACTGAATAAGGCGCGGAGGAGGGCGCGAGGAGGAGGGAGAGGAGGAGGGATGATGGCTGCCTTCTTTTACTCTCCTTTTTTTCTGTTCTCCCTCTCTTCCTTTTCTCTCTCTTTCTCTCTCATTGCACAAACTCACCATCATCCTCATCGTTTGCAAATAGTCATGGTTCTGGGTGTTTGGAAATGTGTGAGGCCTTCGGTAAAGCATCCTTCCCCCTCCTCGTCCCCACTCCTCCCCCCCTCTTTATCCCCAACACAAAGCCGCCCCTCCCCCCCGGCTCCCCTCTTCCCTCCTTCGTCATCGCACATCCGCCACCTCCCGCTAAGGTGATACAAATTAGTTAATTCAACCCTTAGGAAGGCGTATTTTCTTCTTTTGCCTCCTCATTATATTGTCGAAATGCTAATTTATGTTCTCATTCGACCGCGTCATCAGAATTGGGCCACAATGGAAAAATGAAGAGGGTTTTCCGCGCCTCTTCCTCCCCCTCCCTCCTCCTTCTCCTCCTCCTCCTCCTCCTCCTCCTCCTCCTTCGTTGCCACAAGAAATGAGGACCTAAATGAAGAAAGGGCGATGGTGAGGTTGAGGGTTTAAGATAGGTTTAGGTGGAAGGGTTTTATATGTGAGGTTAGATTTGGGGACTTACTGGGTTGGGTTGGGGTACTCTTAGGGATGTCTTCTACTGGGGTGGGATTGGAGTGATGTTCTGGGGTGAATGGGGGACTCCTTGGGGGTATGCCGGGGTCTGTTCTGGAGGTTAGTTGATGAGAATGGTTGATAAGTTGGCTGGGGATTCGTTTGGGGTCAGTTTTGGGGGTCTGTTCTGAAGGTTAGTTAATGAGAATGGTTGGTAAGTTGGCTGGGGATTCGTTTGGGGTCTGATTTAGGGGTCTGTTGGGGTTGGGGTCTATGTCGGGGTCTGTCTCGAAGTCCCCCAAGTCCCCATCTGATGTCTTGAGGTCTTTGTGTGAATCTTGTCTTGTCTTGTGTGATATTGCGAGTCAGGAGGAGGAGGAGGAGGAGGAGGAAGGAAGGAAGGAAGGAAGGAACGAAGGAAGGAAGGAAGGAAGGAAGGAAGGAAGAACGAAGCAGCACAATTTATGCCGGGAGAAAAGGAATGAGGGAATGAGTTTGTTCAGTTTTTTCTTTGTGAGAGAGAGAGAGAGAGAGAGAGAGAAGGGGACCATCCCTCCGCCTGTTGACTTTCACAGCTGATTAGTTCACCACCGCTATAACAACAACAAAAACGGTGCATGCTGTTAACGGAACAAACAGAGGGAGCGTTCCTTAAGCTGCCCGAGAAGAAGATGGAGGAGGAGGAGGAGGAGGAGGTGGTGGTGGTGGTGGTGGTGAAGGTGGTGGTGATAACGAAGAAGACGAAGAAGAAGAAGAAGAAGAAGAAGAAGAAGAAGAAGAAGAAGAAGAAGAAGAAGAAGAAGTAGAAGAAGATGATGATGATGAAGAAGAAGAAGAAGAAGAAGAAGAAGAAGAAGAAGAAGAAGAGCACCGTGAAGAAAGGGAAGATAAAGGAAAGAGGTGTTTCTGACTCGAGTTAGAAGAAGAACAAGAACAGCAAGATCAAGAACAAGAAGAAGAAGAGGAAGAAGAAGAGTATGAGCGATAGAGACTGAAGTAGGAGGAGGAGGAGGAGGAGGAGGAGGAGGTGAGGAAGAGAGAACAAAAACAAGAAATAGAGCAAGAAGGAGGAAAGGAAGGAAAGAGAACGAGGGAAGAAGAGAACACAAAGAACAAAAGAAGAACAAGAACAGTGAGGAAAGGAAGGAAGGAGAAGAGACGGGAAGGGAAGAGGAGGAGGAGGAGAAGAAGCATGAGAAGAAGCATCAGTAGTAGTAGTAGTAGTAGTAGTAGTAGTAGTAGGAGGAGGAGGAGGAGGAGGAGGAGGAGGAGGAGGAGATCGGTAAAAAGAAGACAGGTTTGGCTAATCATTATACAATTGTCTTTTTCCTGTATATTTTACTTTCATCTGACTTCTGTTGCTCTCGATCCCCGCCGTTCATCTCCTGACGCCTCGCTCCTCTCAGTGTTATTATCTCCCTGTTTCTCTCGCTCTATTTTACACTACCAGGGGGGCGGGGGGGTGGGGGGGAAGAAGGAGGAGGAGGAGGAGAAGGAGGAGGAGGAGAGTAAGAGTAAGTAAGTATTTCCCCTTCAGAAGCAACTACTTTCTTTGTGCTAACGTTAAATGTCGGGTAATCAAAGGGGTAAAGTGGGAGGGAGTGTGAAGAGGAAGGGGGTGAAGAAGGAAGAGGGAAGGGGGGTGAAGGAGTAGGGGGTGATGGGGGTAAGAAGTGAAAAGGAGAAGGGGAAGGAGGGAAGGGGTATGGAAAGGGAAGAGGGAAGGGATGAGAAGAAAGAATGGTGTGAATGGGAAGGGAAGGAAGAAGATGAATGGATAGTGAAGGGGGAAGGGAGTGAAAGGGAGGGGAAAGGGAAACGGGGAAGGAGTGTAAAGGGGGACAGGGAAAGGAAGGGGAAGGGGAAAGAGAGAAAGGGTATGAAGGGGCAAGAGAGAGAAGGAGTGTAAAAAGGAAAGGGGGCTGAAGAGGAAGGGGTTAGAGGGAAGGGGTGTGAGGGGGTAGGGGGTGTGGAAGGAAGGGGCGTTCTCGTGGATGAGGTAAAGTCTGTTCTGTCCTCACTCAAGGGAAACGGTGACCGGTTTTTTGCTCGCCTCCGAAGCCGAGACAGAACATCAGCGGCGCCTTGACGTTGCCCTGACAGCTGGTGTGCCTTGGTGTTTGTGTGTGTGTGTGTGTGTGTGTGTGTGTGTCTATATATTCTTCTGTTTTATTTTCATTTCGTTTTTTTTTTTTTTTGTTTATTTGTGTTTGTCTTTTTCAATGTTTGTGTGTGTGTTATGTGTCTATCTTTGTTTCTGTTCATTTGTTTTTTTGTCTGTCTATGTCTGTGAGTCCGTTTCTTTTGTCTGCATTTGTTTGTTTTTCTGTTTATTCTTGTCTCTACTGTTTGTCTTTTTTCCTTTACTGTGTCTGTTTTCTCGGTTTTCTGTTCCTGTCATTTTTTCGTCCTTTGTATTTCTACCTGTCTATCTATATACTTTATCATCTGTTAATGTTTCCACCAACGTACCACTAATCCATTAACCTATATCAACCTTTTGTATTTATCAATTTTTCTGCCTCATTACCTGAACAATTTTACGCTACTTTTTATCCTCCATTCCATTAACAGGTGTCCCAACTTTCCCTTATCTGATCAACCCTCCTGTCCATCACTACCTGACTAATGACAAAGCTACCTGTCAACTTCTTGCTTTATCACCATTCAATCTGCATGCCTAATAACCTACTTACCTGTCTATCAATTTCCTTACCTGAATAATTACAAGCTTACCTTTATCTAAATATTTGATACATGTTCCATTTGATCAACAGTGTACTTACCTATTTACCTGTCTGTCTCACTGTTTGCCAAATTACTTGTCTATCACTCCTCACCTGAGTAATGGGAAGGCTACCTGTATCTACTCTCTCGTCCTACCTGTCCAACAACCTACTTACCTTCCTGCTTACCTCCCCACTCGCCTACCTATCAGTGCGGCGCCTCGTCCCCTGCAGTAATCAAGTAATCCTGTTTCTCGCTCACCTGGGGCCCGGGGCGGCGGTGACCACGGTTTTTACCTGGCCTCTTAAATAATTACTTGCCGCGGAATAACATGGCCTGCCTTCAAATAATTGCTGATGCGCTGGAGTAGAAAAAAAGTAATAACTGTAAATGTGAGATTCAGAAGCTACGAGGAGAGGGAGAAGAGGAAGGGAAGAAGAGGGGTAAGAGAAGGGAAGGGAAGAAGAGCGAAGGGAGGGAAGAGAAGGGAAGGTACTAATCCTGAAGGGTCTTATAGGCTGGCGGCGCTCAGTAAGTGGCATAAATAAAGACACAATAAGCAGCTTATGTTAATTAGTAATTTTAATTGATTCTACACGACGGCGCCTTCCTTGCCTGCCCTCCTTCCTTGCCTCCTCCTCCCGTGTGTGTGTGTGTGTGTGTGTGTGTGTGTGTGTGTGTGTGTGTGTGTGTGTGTGTGTTACTTTGTGAGGGTATCAGAGAGAGACAAAAAAACAGACAGATAAAAAAAAACAGACAGGAAGAAACAGACAAAGACTAGCGTACAGACCGATAGACAGACAAAGTAAGAAAGAAAGTTGGGGAGATAAACAAACAAATAGAATGAGACGGACAAACAGACACAAACAGAGGCAACAAACACACAGACAGACAGACAAAAAAAAGAAGACAGGCAGATAAACAAAGACAGAGGCAACAGACAGACACAGACATAGACAGAAGCAACAGAACAGACAGACAGTGCATCAGACAAAGAGAGGAAGACAGCAGCCCCTCCACCCGGCGCCTGTTCCCGTTACTTTCTTTTAATTATTTTATCGTCAAATGAAGTCAATTTCTGCGCCTCGGTAATCTGGGCCAGAAAGCGGCAATAACAGAGCAATCAGCCGCGTGGGGCGACTCAAGATCACCGCGATTGCTCAGTTTCCCATTCATGATTGTTTTCCTCCACTCATTTACAAGAACTATTATTTGCCGGGGTTTTCTAATTATTTATTGTGTTTTTTTTTTTTAATTAATGACAGGAACTTTTTTTTTTTCTTTGCCTCTCCTGTTCGCCCCAAGATATGATTATACGTTATTATTTGTCTTTTTTTTTTATTTATTTATTTTTTTTTAAATTAATGACAGGAACCTTTTTTTTTCTTTGCCTCTCCTGTTCGCCCCAAGATATGATTATAGGGTATTTTTGTCATTTTTCTGTTTTATCTATTGTTTTTTTATTTCTTTGTTTTGTTTTTCTTTGTTTTTTTCGGTTTTCCTCAGTATGAGTGCAGGCTGGCTTCGTTTATTTGCTTTTCTTTATTAAACTGATTCATACTAATAATTCCTTCGTCTTCCAATTCCAGTTCCAGTTCCAGTTACAGGAATACTTTCATCATATATTTTATTTTTCTTTATTTTCCTTTCGTCTTTTCCCAATATTTTAAACACAAGACTTCTTTAGTATCTTTTTTATTATTTCCTTCCGTTTGGCAAATGTTAAATACAAATATATTTTCCTTTTTCCTTGTCTGGTTTGTTTCGTTTTCATGATATATTTTCTTTTATCAATCGTCTTATCTCAAAATTCCCATTAATCTTTTTCTTACTTTTCCTTCTAGTCACTTTTACAACGTTTGCATGTTCTCATCCCTTTTTCTGACGTGTTCTCCCATGACGCCCAGGTGTGCTGCGTTCACCTGGATGGGGGTAGATAACGCTCTTTCTTTTGTTTCTCTCCGTGGTTCCTTCTTTTTGAAACATTTGTATTGATTTCTTGCTTTTCTCTCAAGGTCCTCAAGTACTCTATGCTCACCTGCGTTTGTGTGTATGTGCGTGTTTGTGTTTTTATTTGTATGTGTGTGTGATAGCGCTTTTTGTTTCCTTTCTCTCTGGTCCCTTGTAAAACGTTTCTATTACTTTCTCCTTTTCCTCACACGACTCTCGGTATTCTATGCTCGCCTCCATTTGTGTGTATATGTGTGTTTGCGATTTGTGTGTGTGTGTGTGTGTGTGTGTGTGTGTGTGTGTGTGTGTGTGTGTGTGTGTGTGTGTGTGTGTGTGTGTGTGTGTGTGTGTGTGTGTGTTAACGTTATTTTTTTCCCCTGGTCTTTTGTAAAACGTTTCTGTTACTTTCCTTCTTTACCTTTCCTCCCATGCCTCTCAGGTGCTCTATACTCACTTGGATGAAGGTAGATAACGTTCCTTGCTGTCTTCCTTTCTCTTGTTCCTTGTTAAACGTTTCTATTACTTTCCTGCTTTCCTCCCATGGCATTCCCAGGTACCCTTTGCTCACCTGGATGGCGGCAGGGGACGTACGTTTCGGGGTCTGCACAGGAAGCGTCTCTGCCTTCAGGTGCCTCATTGATATGCACGGCGTTTCTATCTATAATTTTTCACCCGGAGTAAATTTTTCAGATCCAGGTATATGAGCGCACGAATGTTCCCTGGGTTTTGGAAACGTCCTTTAATATCAGGTTGTGTGCAGGTATGATATCCACCTGTGATGAATTTACCTCCCGAATTCGTGTTTCCGGTTCAGTTTCAAGCAGGTTTTTTTTTTAGATTTCGCGTTTTGTATTCACGTCTTGTCTGGCTGGGCCCTTCACGCGGTACAAATTAGGCGTACTTAACGTGTTTCGGGTACTGCTTGAGGTATGGGATGCTGCTTAACAGTCACCTGGCGTCCACCTGTATGCGCTGATCAGGTGTTATAAATTCCCCTTGTCTTAACCTGTTTCGCTGCGGCTCACATTGTTTCGCTAAAGACTTCACTTAACAATGTTGATGACGGTGCTTCGCTTCTCCCAACCCGCGGACGAAGGAAACTTACCGTGCAATTAAGGTAAAAAGGGTTATTACTATGGTTTTCCTCTTCCCTTTTCACTTTTAGTCAGTCCCGCACCCTCCTATTTTTACCCCTTTTTGTACTTCCTCCCGTTTAGCACCCTCTTCCCGTGCTCCTCCTCCTCTTCCTCCTCCTCCTCCTCCTGCGCCTCTCCATTCTGTATCTCCTTAATTTATTCTCCCCTCCTATTCCCCTCCCTCTTGTCTTCCCCTAATATCATTCTCTCTCTCTCTCTCTCTCTCTCTCTCTCTCTCTCTCTCTCTCTCTCTCTCTCTCTCTCTCTCTCTCTCTCTCTCTCTCTCTCTCTCTCTCTCTCTCTCTCTCTCTCTCTCTCTCACACACACACACACACACACACACACACACCTTCACTCTCCCTTTCACCAGCGCCCAATCAGCCTCACCTGGAGTCACCTCACATTCTCACCTTTACTCATCTCACCTGATTTTTTCACACCTTTCTTTCGCCCTTTGACTCTCCTTTACTTTCACTCTCAAAATCCCCTCACTTTTTTTTTTCCTCCATTCTCTCTCCCTCTCTCTCCTCTCCTTTACCCTTACACGTCTCTGTCTGTATGTCTGTCTGTCTCTCTCTCGCTCTCTCTCTCTTTCCCCCTTACTTGTGTGTTGTCCCTCCCCCTGTCTTCCTCTCCCCCTGCCTTCCTCCTGGGGGTTCAAGAGCTACTTCCCTGAAAGCTTAAGTCGTTCCCCCTGAAATAAAGGTCTTTAAAAATTGCTTCTTCCCCTCATGCCCTCCTTACCTGCCTTACCTGCGTTCCTTACCTTGCTTTCCTTACCTTGCTCTCCTTTACTCTTAACTTCTTTCATATTCCTTTTCTTTTTGTCCTTTGTGTCTTCTGATTTCTCGTTCTTCTGTACTTTTCCCTCCCTCTTTTATTTTCTTTCTATACATAATTTTCTTAGCGTCCTTCCTTCCTTGCTTCATTCCGTACTTACCTTTTTATCATTTTTATTTTCTATCTTTCCTCTTCCTTCTATTCTTTTCATTTTCTTGCATTCAATTCTTTTTACTTTTCTTCTTTTTTTCTATTCTCCATTCATATGCCTCTTCTGTTTCTTATCCCCCTCTCTAAATATCCTTCACTTCCTTCTCCTCTCCCTCTCCCTCTCCCTCTCCTGGCCGGGCGTCATAATCCTTGGGCAAAGCGAACAATGCGCTGGCGAAGTTGTGTCTCACATTATCATTAGATGCACCATTTTCCCTTTGTTTTTCAAGATCCATTGTGGCGGAGGCTGTAGTGTGCTGAGTCAGGTGTGTGTGTGTGTGTGTGTGTGTGTGTGTGTGTGTTTGTGTGTGAGTGTGAGTGTGCGTGTGTACGTGAGACTGGTGAAGTTGTTATGGTGGCAGTGCTGGGCTTGGATGTAAACAATGTGTGTGTGTGTGTGTGTGTGTGTGTGTGTGTGTGTGTGTGTGTGTGTTGGTGACTCACTCCTTTGTCCTTACTGTCTTATCATTCTTGTATCCTGTAACTAAATCTACTGGTTGAAGATAATTTCCATAAATACACAACTTACTCGTAACTTTATTCCTTCACAGATTTCAAGCTCTTTTACATTCCTTTGTTTTATCATTTTGACTAACCCAAGTTTTCCCGTCAAATAAACAGTCTTGAGAGGTGAACAAAACCTTAACACAACAAAATCGATTACCAAGACTCATGAACCAAAATCCTAACATTATTTTGAGGCACATTTCTCTCCCTTTTTCTTCGTCTGTTCTCTAAACCCGAACCTTTTGTTTCTGTGTTGTGTTCCTCTTGGTCTCTCTCCTTTACTCTATAACAAATCAATCGCTTCTTCACTCATTTCAAGGTGGGTCATTATTATTATTTTCTCACCTGTGCGCGGCGGGAACACGTGACCCATCAACACACGTGGCCAGGTGAGGCAGGTGACCCCCGTGGAGCAGCATCGCCACCAATAACAGGAGACACTTACCTTCCCCTTTGCGCCCCTTTGCTCCATCTTTTAACCCTCCCTTGCATCTTCCTCCAACCTGCTCCCTTTCCCCTCCCTCACCCCCCTCTCACCCTGATGCTCCCTTGCCCCACTTGTCCCTTGCCCCTGTACTGTTGCTGAGGGGGTGTCCGTTAGAGCTTGAGGAAGGGAGGGTGAGGAGGGGAAGAGGGGAAGGAGGGGGAGTAGGGGATGCCATGGGAAGGAGTCAGTAGGGAAGGGAGGGTGAGAAGGGAAAGTAGGGGATGTTGGGATGAACTTTAGCATCAGGGCGGTGAGGGGGAAGTGGGGGATGAAGGGGTGCCAGTTGGAGCCACGGTGATGGGGTGAAGAGGGGAAGGAGGGGGAGTCAGTAAGGAGGGGAGGGTGAGAAGGGAAAGTAGGGGATGTAGGGGTGAACCTTAGAACCAGGGGGGTGAAGAGGGGAAATGGGGGGAGGAAGGGGTGCCAGTTAAGAGCCAGGGTGAGCTGGGGGTCATGCACGGTGGGGGGTGGCGACGCTGCGTGATGGCTTCCTGACGTGGCTCTTGTCTCGCGAACAGACGTCTTCTGATTTGTATTTATGCAGCGGCGGCGGCGGTGATGATGGCGGCGCGGCAGAAATACCCCGCGACACAGCGCCTCGAGCCGCCGCCTGTGGCACTCCGGCGTTCCCTGACGGAAAATAAACAGCCGTAGGAGGCCCGTACTTCCCCGGCTAAACAAGGCGGTATTTACAGACACAACGGCGGTGCCCCTCGCAAGGAAGGCGTGTGAGGTGTGCCAGTGCGGGGGGGGAGGAAGGGACGGGCACCTCAGCCATACCTATAATGAAGTCTTGCAAGGTGTGTGTGTGTGTGTGTGTGTGTGTGTGTGTGTGTGTGTGTGTGTTTCTACTCTTCCCCTGTTCCACTGTCCCCCTTCCTGGCCCTGTCGCCCCTGCCTCTGCCCTCCTCCCCAGCTACCCCGTCGCCCCTGCCTCTGCCCTCCTCCCCAGTTACCCCACACCCTCTCCCCCCAACCCACGACCCTCCCCTAACCCCTCAACCTCCTTACCATTACCCTGACCCCTCACAAAGCCCCTATTCCCCTTCTCTCTACCCTATCCCCAACCCCCCCCCGACCCCTCCTCCCCTTCCCTCTACCCTACCCCCTAGTTTACTACTCCCACTCCCCACCCTTCCCGCCCTCCTGTGGGTTGCGCCCTTACACCCCTGCGGTAAAAAGCGTGTCTTTGTAAGCAGCAAGGCCTGGACAAAATATAAACACGGGTTGTTTACACTTCCCGAGCATTCGCCAGCCCTTGTTTACAAAAACTGATTACAACATCCTGGCGGGAGGAGGGCGGCAAGAACGGCTCCCTCTCGCGGCGGGGAGCTCCTCGGCGAAGATCACACGCACCCCCTCCCCCCGCCCCCCCGCCCCCCACCCTCACTTAGCTCCCCCGGCGGAAATTTAATTAATGGAGTTGATAGAGGAAGGAACCGTGAGTGTACTGACAGACCGCCGCCGCCGCCGCAGCCTCCACCACCACCGCCACCACCACTGTTACCACCGCCCGCACCACCGCCATCATCACCACCGCAACCATCACCACCACTTACACCATCAACACCACTACTGTTACCACCATGAGAAAGAGAGAGAGAGAGAGAGAGAGAGAGGGGCATACACTACTTTGCACTCGTGTGACAGATAGACAGACAGACAGGCAGATCTGATCCACGTATCCGGTACTTGAGAAACTCGGCTCTCTCCTCCGTCCCTTCTTCCCTTCTCTTCCTCTTCCCTCCCCTCCCGTCCCTCTTCCCTCCTTCTGTCCTTTCCTTCCATCCTCCTGTTCTTCCCTTCCCTCCTTCTGTCCTTTCCTTCCATCCTCCTGTTCTTCCCTTCCCTTCTTTTACCCTCTTCCCTTCCCTCCTTCTGTCCCTTTCCCTTCCCTCCTTCTGTCCCTCCTTCCCTCCTCTCCCTTTTCCCTCCCCTCCCGTCCCTCTTCCCTCCTTCTGTCTTTTTTTTTCCATCCTCCTGTTCTTCCCTTCCCTTCTTCTATCCCTCATCCCTTCCCTCCTTCTGTCCCTTTCCCTTCCCTCCTTCTTCCCCTTGTTCTGTCCCTCCCTCCTTCCCTCCTTCCCTCTTTCCTTCCCTCCTGTCCCTCTTCCCTCCCCTCCCGTCCCTCTTCCCTCCTTCTGTCTTTTTATTCCATCCTCCTGTTCTTCCCTTCCCTCCT
This sequence comes from Eriocheir sinensis, assembly GCF_024679095.1. Classification (NCBI taxonomy): domain Eukaryota; kingdom Metazoa; phylum Arthropoda; class Malacostraca; order Decapoda; family Varunidae; genus Eriocheir; species Eriocheir sinensis. The sequence continues at coordinate 5,161,250 of NC_066567.1, read as the reverse complement.
TCTGTCCCTTTCCCTTCCCTCTTCCTCCCCTCCTTCTGTCCCTCCTTCTCTCCTCTCCCTCTTCCCTCCCCTCCCGTCCCTCTTCCCTCCTTCTGTCTTTTTCTTCCATCCTCCTGTTCTTCCCTTCCCTTCTTCTATCCCTCTTCCCTTCCCTCCTTCTGTTCCTCCTTCCCTCCCTCCTTCCCTCCTTCCCTTCCTTGGCCGGCAGTGTTGTGTTACCAGCAGCCTCTACATCACACGTGGTTCAGGAGCTTGTATCTCAATGAACCAACACGATGCATCAGTAAACATGATTAACTTTTATTAATTATGTTCATACCCGCTGCTTCCGCTTCCTTCCCAGCTGTACTTATTACTCACGAAAAATAAGATAAAGAGGAGGAGGATGAGTAATAAGAAGAGAAAGAAGAAAACGACAAGAAAACAAAAAAAAAAACATGCATCGTCATGTAAGGAAATTATGCATATACTGTACATAACTTAAGTGTGTGTGTGTGTGTGTGTGTGTGTGTGTGTGTGACCTGGCTGACATGCGGACTAGCTCTGCATCGCTTTGTTTTCAGGAGGAGGAGGAGGAGGAGGAGGAGGAAGAAAGAAGGAGGGGGGGGGGGGAGGGGCCAAGGTCAGGGGGCTGCATCAGTAAACAACCTCAGCCTGTTCGTCTGTCAGTTGTTGTTGTGGTGGTCACGCGGCCCACGATGACTCCACGCTCATTATTCACACACACACACACACACACACACACACACACACACACACACACACACATAACCTTTATTTCTCTATATTAATACATCACACACACACACATTTAGTCATCATCATAATCATCATCACCATCTTCATCATCATCTTCTTTCTTCAACGAGATGGTTTTGTCTTTCATTCTAATTGAGCCTAAAACCGATAGAAAGACAGACAGACAGGGAGACAGACAGACAGAGAGCCAGACAAGCAGACAGACAGACAGACAGACAGACAACATACAGGCAGACAGACAGACGGATCAACTCCCGCCCGAGGCCTTTCTCTCGCATTGTGTACAAATATAAATTCAAATTTTCCCTCCAGGTGAGCAGGCCAGGTTAAGCGTGCCTCGTCCCTTCCTGGTGGGGGGGGAGGGAGAGAAGGAGAGAAAAAAAGAAATCTAGGGGTAAAGAGGGACGGAGAGAGAGAGGGAAGGAAAGTAGGGGAAGGGAGGGAGGGAGAGAGAGAGAGGAGGATGAGAGGTAGGGGGTAGGAGGGAGGGAGAGAGGGAAGGAAGGAAGGTAGGGAGAGTGAAAGAAGGAAGAAAGATATGTGGAGGGTGGTAATGAAGGAAGAAATGTAATGGGAGTGAGGGAGAAAGAAAAGATTGTCAAAAAAAATGAGAGGAGAGAAGAAAGGATAGTTAAGGGGGGGGGGGTGAGTGTGATTGGAGGGAGGGGGGTGGAAGGGGATAAACATTCATGTATTTATTGTTTTGGACTTGAAAAAACACAACTTCCTTTCAATTTTGCATATCATTTTAACCTAGAACCTCTCCCCCTTTTCCCTCCTTTCTTCCTCCTCCTATCCTCCTCACCTACTCCCCTCTCCCCTTCCCCTCCTTTCTCCTTATCCCTTTCTCCCTTGCTCCTTTCTTTCCTTCGTCACTTCCTTTCCTTCCTTCTGTCCCTTCCTCTCTCCCTCCTTCGTCTATCCTTCTCTCCCTCCTTCTGTCCTTCTTTTCCTCCCTCCCCCCTTCCTTCCCTCCTCTCTTGCCTCCGTCCTCTGCTTTCCTCCTCCAGAAATTAACAGCCAGATTGAAATAAGAAAGAAATCGTCTCTTCTCCGCCATTAAATCTCAAGAAACTCCCATTAATTCTCCCCTGACGGAATAATGATACTGGAAACCCTTTATTCTTTCCATTGGTATTCCTGTTGTTGCCTCACTATTACCTCTCGTAAATACAGAAGGAAAAGTAAATGTCTTCCTCTCCATTAATTTTCTTGTCTTCATCCACTTCGCCAAAAAAAAAGGACAAGAATAAAACATAAAAAAAAAACAGGGGTATAACAAAGAATCCGTCGCCACTTCAACAAAACGAATCTAAACTGAGAACTTTTTTTTTTTTTTTTTTTTTTTACGCGCACAGGAATAATGACTCGTGTGTATGTTATGACCTCATGCACACACACACACACACACACACACACACACTGATAGAAACAAGCGTAAGCCAGCATCCGTTTTCCTTATCACCTGAATATCTTACACACACACACACACACACACACACACACAAACAGCCACGTCACAGCGCCGGTCTGAGGCAGCTGTGGTGGGCGGTGTGTGTGTGTGTGTGTGTGTGTGTGTGTGTGAGGGCGTGCGGGAGAAGGCTATTTAACCAAAGGGTGGAGTGATAAACGAGGGAGATAGCAAAAAGGAGGAGAAAGATGCACATGGACTTGGGAGGAGGAGGAGGAGGAGGAGGAGGAAGGAAGGAAATAGAATAGGGGAAAAGGAATAGACGATAAGAAAAGAGAACTAACTAAAGGGGAGATGATACAGGAACCGGATGATAAGAGAGAGAGAGAGAGAGAGAGAGAGAGGTCATGTGCCTCGAATTTTGTTTATTGTACAAGTTTGCAGCTGGTAAAAGAGAAGACACAGGAAGGACACAATGAACTCCTTCCTTCCTTCCTTCCTTCCTTCCTTTCTTCCCTCCTTCCTTCCTTCCTTCTTTCCACTCTCCCTCCTGCACTCCTTCCTACCATCATTTCTTCCTCCTTGACTCCCTTACTTCCTCTTTCTTCCCTCCTTCCTTCCTTCCCTCCTTCCTTCCTCTTTTATGTTGTGTTTTTTTTTTATCGATATTATAGAGAAGCCTTGAAGATGTGTGTGTTTTGGTGGTGGTGGTGGTGATGGTGATGGTGGTAGTGTTTGTAGTGATGGTGGTGATGATGGGGATGATGTTGATACTTCTACTACTATTATTATTATTATTATTATTATTATTATTATTATTATTATTATTATTATTATTATTATTATTAATGTGGAGCGAACGCTTTTAATGGCCTTAATAATGCTTCGTGTGTATTTGTTTTATCAGATTATTAATTATGTATTTTTGCTTCCCTAATTCTGTTTTGATCATTAAAACCTCTTAAGATATTTGCCGAACGAAGTTTTCTTGTTCAGTGCAAACGAAAGGCTGAATTTATATTATTATTATTATTATTATTATTATTATTATTATTATTATTATTATTATTATTATTATTATTATTATTATTATTATTATTATTATTATTATTATTATTATTATGTAATAATAATTGATAATAATAGTGTAATAATAATAATAATAATAAAGAATAAATGAATTACCAGTAACGATTTCTAATAAAGATAAATAGAGATTGCGTTTGGGAATGAGTCGAGTAATGAAGAAATGAGTGAGTGAGTCCAGTGAGTGAGTGAGTGAGCGAGTGAGTGAGTAAGTCCAGTGAGTGAGTGAGTGAGTCCAGTGAGTGAGTGAGTGAGTGAGTGAGTAAGTCCAGTGAGTGAATGAGTGAGTGAGTTAGTCCAGTGAGTGAGTGAGTGAGTAAATCCAGTGAGTGAGTGAGTAAGTCCAGTGAGTGAGTGAGTGAGTGAGTGAGTCCAGTTAGTGAGTGAGTAAGTGAATCCAGTAATTAGGAAATGAGTGAGATAGTGAGTAAATGAGTGAGTGAGTGAATCCAATAACTAGGAGATGAGTGAGATAGTGAGTAAATAAGTGAGTGAGTGGGTGAGTGAGTGAGTAATTCGCTTCCACACTCAAGCATCGGAAACGTGAACCGAACCCACTTTTTTTTCTTTTTCTCTTTTTTTGTCCCCTTCTGGCTCACAGCTGTATTTTATTTGTTTACTCTCCTTGTTTAGACATCCCTCACCCTACCCCCCTTCTCTTTACCTCCCTTCCTCCCCTTCTGCCTCTCCCTTTCCCTCCTCTTCCCTTCCTTTCCTCCCACTCTCTCCCTCACCCAACCCCCCTTCTCTTTACCTCCCTTCCTCCCCTTCTGCCTCTCCCTTTCCCTCCTCTTCCCTTCCTTTCCTCCCACTCTCTCCCTCACCCTGCCCCCCTTCTCTTTACCTCCCTTCCTCCCCTTCTCCCTCTCCCTTTCCCTCCTCTCCCTTCCTTTCCCCACTTTCTCCCTTTCCTCTCATCCCTTCTCTCCCACCAGCTCTACCTCCCCCTCCCTTCCTCTCTTTTCCTCCCGCCTTCCCTTCCTCTTCCCTTCCTTTCCTCCCAATCTCTCCCATCCATCTCATCCCTTCTCCTACCAATTCTACCTCCCTTCCCTTCCTTTTCCTTCCTCCTTTCCTCCCTTCCCTTCCCTTCCTCTTCCTCCTTTCATCTCCCTCCCTTCTCCTCCCTCTCCCTTTCATACCCCTCACCTTGTTCCTTTCCCATTTCCTACTCGCCCTTCCTCCTTTCCCTTTCCTTGTCTCCCTCCCTCCCCTTCTTCCCCTTCTCCTTCTCTCCCTTCATCTCCCCTCTCTTTCCCCACCCCTTTTTTCCCACCGGACCTTCATTCCTACGATTTTTCTCTCTTTCCCCCTCCTTCCCTTCCTTTCCCTCTCCCTCGCTCCCCTTCCTCCTCTCTCCTCCCTTCCCTCCCTTCCTCTCCTTTCCCTCCATGTGTCCTGGGAAAGGTTTTCCCTTCCGGTGTGTGGTCGTGTCGCCTTCAGGACACACACACACACACACACACACACACATTTTTCTTATCCCTCAAACACACTCATTGCTCCTTCAACACACACTCTTTACCACACACACACACACACACACACAGAGGAAGGGCCTGTGTGTATGTGTGTGTGTGTGTGCGCGAGGGCCGTATTTTCACAGTCCGTACGGGTCCGTCACTTGGGGGTGTGTTGCGAGGACCGCCCGTGTTTATTGTTTAGACAGTAAACAAGTAGAAAATGGTGCCATGACGTCATTCACTGTCAACAAAGACTTACGTTGGCCACATTTCAAAGTAATTTTCCCAATAGACTCCGCGCGCTCTCCCTTCCCGGCCTCCTCACCTGCTCCCCGTCCTTCCTTCGCCCCCTCCTGCAGGATCCTCACGCCGTAGGATGCTGGGGTGTCCTGGGGCGGCGGGACGGGGCGGGGGCGGCGCGGCGTAATGAGCGGTGAAACAAAATGAAAGGACTCTGAATGTCACTTAAAAATTCCCTTCCGGGTGAACACAGACCCTACCGGAGACTAAACAATGTTGCCAACCCAAGATCCCTCCTCCCCATCATCCCCCCTCCCCACGCCTCCCCACGGCCGCCCCCACACTTTCCAACTCCTCCACTCCCCCCGTGAGGCTGAGAGGGGTGCGGGCGTGTGGTGTGGAGGCCGTGGAGTGGGGGAGAGAGGGAGGAGAGGTGTAAATGAGAGGGATGGTTGGCCGGCAAGAGCTCCTAAGAGTATACAATGGCTGGCACATGAGCGAAGTGACACACCTATTTATGTGTTCCACCGGGGAATCAGAACCACAAGACTTCGCTCACTTGCCACGTTTTCTTCAGTGGTCGTTGGTCGTTCGTTGGTCGTTCCTCAGTTCGTTATTAACTTGGGAACCTTAACAACCTAACCAAGGATACCCACTAACCAGGGCAAAGAACTTCCTTACAAAGATACGTTACGTTCATTTATTACGTTTTCTTTTGTATAATAGTCGTTGGTCGTTCCTCCGTTCGTTATTAACTTGGGAACCTTAACAACCTCACCAAGGATACCCTCCAACCAGGGCAAATTAAAACTACCTTACATAGATACGTTACGTTCATTTATTACGTTTTCTGTTGTATAATAGTCGTGGTCCGTTCGTTGGTCGTTCATTAGTTCGTTATTAACATGGGAACCTTAACAACCTAACCAAGGATACCCTCTAACCAGGGCAAATTAAAACTACCTTATATAGATGCGTTCATTTATTACGTTTTCTGTTGTATACTAGTCGTTGGTCGTTCGTTGGCCGTTCCTTCGTTCGTCATTAACTCAGATCTTAAACCAAACTTAAGGACTTCAAAACAAAACTATACAACAAAAGCAAACTGATCTATCTTCATCTGACTAAAATGTTACCTTCACTAATTACGTTTTCTATTGTAAGTTCGTAGTTCGTTATCACATAGCAACCTGAAGAACCCAACCAAGGATTCTCCCTAACCAAACCAGACAAAAACTACCTGACCTAAATAAAATGTTACGTTCACTCTCCACGTTTTCTCTTGTAAAATGGCAGTTCTGCGTTCCTCCGTTCATCATTAACGTTCATCATTAACATAACAAACCTTCCTTACCCAAGAAAACAATACCAAGCCAAATCTGTCTTCGCTTAAATGTAGTGTTACGTTCACTCATCCATGACGTTTTCTTCCGTGCAGTGATCGTTTTTCGTTCATCCGTTCATTATAAACTTCACAAACCTCAAGAACGTAAAATAACTAACCTAACCTAACCTTACCTTACTGTTCCATCAGGTTAAGTTCACCAGTCACGATTCCTCGAGGCAACAATGGGGGTCGTTCTTCGTTCCTTCGTTTCTCATTACCTTACCTCCCTTACCTAACCTGCCGTTCTATGTAACTTTCCTTAACTTGACCTTCTGTTCATCTGTTCCTTGTTAGTCTGTGCTGGTGGTGGTTTTAGGTTATGATGGTAGTAGTAGTAGTAGTAGTAGTAGTAGTAGTAGTAGTAGTAGTGGTAGTAAGGGTAATGGTCATGGTGGAGTGATTAATGATTTCTTTCTTGCGAGACTAAGAGTGTAATGAGTTGAAACTCTCTCTCTCTCTCTCTCTCTCTCTCTCTCTCTCTCTCTCTCTCTCTCTCTCTCTCTCTCTCTCTCTCTCTCTCTCTCTCTCGTTCTCTCTCTCTGTCTCGTTTATTTATCCATATATTCTTTTCACTCACTGGTTTCATGTTTTTTCTCTCCATCTCTCTTTGTTGGAATTGACAGGAAACGTTTGTGTGTGCGTGTGTTTGTAAAGGGGGGACGAGGGAAGAGGGAAGAGGGGGAGGGAGAGGGGAGGAAGAAAGATGTGAGGGGGATGAGGGAGGGGAGGTAACCGAGGAAGAAAGGAAGAGGTTTGAGTGGCGGGGAAGAGGATTAAGATGAGGAAGGGTGGAGGGAAATACTATAGGAGGAGGAGGAGGAGGACTTCCCCAACATATGAGGAAGGGTCACGTCTCCTCCTCCTCCTCCTCCTCCTCCTCCTCTCAGCGTTCGACAATCATCAACACAGATATTTTTTTCTTTCTCTGTTTGATGTGCTGTTGTGTAAGGCTTTGTAGGGAGGAGGAGGAGGAGGAGGAGGAGGAGCAGGAAGAAGAAGAAGAGGAGGAGGAGGAGGAGGTAAATGGCCTGTGTCCGTGTGTTGCTCCTTTATTGATGTTTTTTTTTTTTTTTTTTTTTAGAATTCCGAACTCAAAGGAGCGATTTATCATTATTATTATTATTTTCTTTACGACTTGTTGATGTTGCACTGATGTCTTGTTTTCTTTGTCTTTATTTACACACACACACACACACACACACACGCACACACGGTAATGGTTGTTGTATTGATTACTCTTGTGGTATGTTCGACTCCTTCCTCCTCTTCCTCCTCCTCCTCCTCCTCCTCCTCCTCCTCCTCTTCCTCCTCCTCTAAAATGGAAGAAAATAACATCGTGGAAAAGCTATCTCAATTACCTTCATAAGATTAACACCAGCTTATTATTATTATTATTATTATTATTATTATTATTATTATTATTATTATTATTATTATTATTATGAGGGGGTAATTAGAGGGGTGAGGATTATTGTTATTAGTATTAGTATTAACGTTATTATCAGCTTTGTAAATTACGTTTCCGAGAGAGAGTTTAATTCATCATTGTCTTTATAATAGTTCGTGGAGATTAATGGCTTATTTTAGTATTATTCTTGATTTCATTGTATCTGGTTTTATTTTACTTATTTCTTTTGTTATTTTATTTATCAACGTCATAATACTTCACTATATCATCCGTCTCATCCAAATTCTCATTCATCCATTTATTTGTCCTCTAATTCATCCATTAATTCCACTCTTCATTCATTTTCTCACTACTTCATCTGCTTTCCACATCCTTTTCTTCCTTCTCCACATTTTTCTTCATTCCTCTCCATATTCATTCATCTCTTTTCCATCCTGTTGTATTCATTCATCTTGTCTTCCTCCTCCTCCTCCTCTTCCTTGTTTTTACTCATCCGCATTCATCCATCTATGCTCCATTCCACATTTCATTCATCTTTTTACCACTTTTTTTCTATCTTCCACATCCTTCCTTTCCTTTTCTTTACTCATCCACATTCAGTTATTCCTTCTATTAACTCCACATTCCATTGATCCTTTTACCACTCCATTCTAATTTCCACATCCTTTTCTTTCCCTCCTTTACCTTCCCGTGTGTGTGTGTGTGTGTGTGTGTGTGTGTGTGTGTGTTTTAGTAATTAGAAGCTTTGCGCCTTTTTTCCAGCTTTTTGCGTCGACGAATTAGCATTTTCTCATTGTTTTCTCGTATATCATCTTTTCGAGGTGGTTTTGTTTTCATTACTTTTCCTCCTCCTCCTTTATCGCATCTCATTTGTCAGTCTTTATTCCCTCTCTCATTTGTCACGATTGCTTCCTTGTTTCTCATATCCGCTCCTTTAGGGTCGGTATTTTTGTGCACTTTTCTTCAGCATTTCTTTCTCATTTGTCATTCTTCCCTCCCACTTCCTTCACCTCTTCGCCCATATTTATCATATTTCTTTTCGTTTCTTCCTCCTCTCCCCCTCCGTTGCTGTGTCTTCTCTTCTCTCTCTTCTTTAGTCTTTTGTATCTTTCTTTGCTTCTTGTTTTGTTTTCCTTTTCACTCTCCCTTTTCTTCCTTCTTCTTTATGTATCACCCTTTTTTTCTTTTTATATCAAGATGCAATACTTTCTCTTCCTTTCTCCCATTTCTTTTGTCTTCTTCCTTTCTCTTTCGCTTTCCTTTCATTTTTACCTTTCCTCGTCTTATTTCGTTCCTATCCCATTTTCTCGTTTTTTTTCGCTTTCCACTTTTTCTCTCCCTTTCCTTTTCATCACTCGTTTCCGGCCCTTCCCTCTTCCCCATTTCCCTTCATTTTTCTCTTTTTTTTTGGTTCACTTTTGTCCCTCTCCCAAAACATGTTGATCTTTTCCTCTTTTCTCCCCTTCTCTTCCTCCCCTCTTCCTCTAATCTCACTTTCCTACTTCATATCTTCCCTCTCTCCCATTCCCTTTCTTCCTCCTCCTTCCCTTCCCCTCACTTCTTTCCACCTTTTTTTTTTTTTTCCACACCTTAGCATTTCTTCCATCGCTCCCTCCCCTTCCCCCCTACCCACATAACTGCTCCCCCCTTTCCTCTCCCTTCCTCCCCTTCCTCCCCTCATGTGCGACCCTTGTTACTGTCCCTCAAAAGGCGCCTGGGGAATGTAACGGCCTCAGGGGGTGCGGGGGGAGGGGGGAGGGGGAATTGGTAGGGGGTAATTTCTGGGGTCACTGGGGAACGAGAGAGAGAGAGAGAGAGAGAGAGAGAGAGAGAGAGAGAGAGAGAGAGAGAGAGAGAGAGAGAGAGAGAGAGAGAGGTGGGGGGGCGTCTGGATCTAAACTTTGTCATGTTACGTGAAATTCTGTCACGTGCTCATTATTTTTTTTTTAATGCATGACAAGCGACAAGGAGGAGGAGGAGGAGGAGGAGGAGGAGGAAGGGTTGGTCGTGGGAGAGGTGGTGAAGCTGTAGAAGGGAAGAGCGTGGGAGAGAGAGAGAGAGAGAGAGAGAGAGAGAGAGAGAGAGAGAGAGAGAGAGAGAGAGAGAGAGAGAGAGAGAGTATCGTTCTATTGTCCATGAACCAATAAACCGTGAATTCTGTTAAGGAAAAAAAGCGTCACGTAAAAAATGGTCAGTAAATTGACTTGTCTTTTTTTATTCGTGTTTGAACGATAGAAAAAAAAGGGAAATAAAGAAATATATAAAAAACAGAAAGAAAATATATATGAGCTTGACAGCCTAACAACCCATAATAAAAAAGGAGAGGCGGAAAATAGAAAATATGAACACGATAAGATTTCCATTAATAAAATAAACTACAAGCAACAGCGGCAGTGAGACAAAATCGATTCGTAAATATTTTCAAAACAATCCATTTCTGAATAATCTCATTGTAATTCTCTATCTCTTCTTGTTTTAGGGAGCAGTAGTTTTGCGATCTTATTTTCCTGTCGTTTTTATTTTCCTGCTCTTGACTGCTTCCTCTAATGTATAAAAGGTGACCCAAACCCACCTGGCTGCTAATTGACTCCAGGTATACAGAGATAACGGCACAGGTGTATCAGGTTAAAGATTGGTCTGAGAAATTATGAATCGAGAAGAAAAGGCAAAAGATAGCGAGAAGGGAAAATCTATATAAATAAACAGGGACTGAGAGAACTTAGTGACGAGCAGTAGAAATCAAGACCACTCGGAATAGGGAGGATGGAGGAAGGGAGGAAAGGAAAAAGGGGGGGGTAGTGCGTTTTAAAGGGAGGCGAAGGAAGGGAGAGGGAGAATTTCTGGGACTTTTAGGGGGGAACGTATCAATCTAAGGGGCATGAAGGGAAAAAAAAGACAAGGAAGAGGAAAAGAAGGGAGAAAGATTGTGGGATAAGACACTGAAGAAGGGAGTAAGGGAAAGGGAGAGGGAATTAAGGGGACAATAAAGAAATCTGGGGAAAGTAAGTAGCAATTCAGACGACTAGAAAAAGGGAGAGAAGGAGGAAGGGTGAGAATATGAAGCTCAGAAGAAAAGGGGAAAAAAGGTGATACAGGAGGAACTTTAGGGACCTTTTTTGGGGGGGAAATCGAGAAATCTAGGGATAAATGGGGAAAAATATTAACACCAAAGGGAATGAGGAAGCGAGATAAGGGAGAAGAAGAGAAAGGGGAGGGGCAGAAGAGAGGGGTGTTACGGGAGAGGAAGATGCAGAGGGGCAGAAGAGAAGGGGTGTTAAGGAAGAGGAAGATGGAGAGGGGCAGAAGAGAAGGGGGGAAGGGACAGAAGGGAGGGGGAGAGGAGGGAGGATAACGGAGAAAAAGAAGGGGGAGAGGGGGAGAAGGAAAGGGGGATAAGGTAGAGGGAGTGGGGGAGGAGGACGGGAGTGGGGGAGGGGGTTTAAGGGGCACAATGAAGGGGTGTTTTTTAAGTAGCGCCACAACACATTAAGGGAAATTTATGCCCCGTTCTTTGGGTGACGGTCAGCCGCCTGTTTCCCCGCGACAAGCCGCCGATATATCTCCCGCGGAGGCACGAGAGTGAGGACGGCTGTAGGATGTATTGTTAAGGTGGTGGGTGAGGGCGGGAGTGGAGGGGGTGGTGGTGGTGGTGGTGAGGGTGTTGGTGTGGAGGAGGAGGGCGGTGTTTGTGGTGAGAGTGGGGGAGTTGGAGTGGATGATGATGGTGATTGTGACTCATGATTGGACGTGGATTACGAGAAATGAATGTTTTTTATTATGCATTATCCTTATTTGATATGCACTTAAAAGATTGAATAAAAATAAATAGCACCAGCATCATCATCTTTCAAGCCATTACTCATGCACCAGCAGAGGCCTTTCCCAACGTTCTTCACCTCTATTAGTGGGTGTGACAGAGCCGATCGTGTGTTTCTGTGCGGGCTATATTAAGAAGTAATTACCTCATCAATTTCCGCGATCATACAGAACATATCTTCTTATCGGAATGTCGTCGCCACGCTGAAGCGCCGGTAGACTTTCATGATGGGGCAAGATGGTCGGCCCCGGCCCGTTAGTGGCGCAGGCAAGTGCACTTCAAGCTGCACGTTGTGACAGGCTTCCTTCCTGAGGTGTGAGGCACGCTGGGGGGTGCTGCTCTTGACCGTAGCACACTCTTTGGTGCTGCTGTGCCTGATGCTGAGTTATTCGTTAGTGCTCCACCTCCTGATCTTGACCCAGTCCTGCAGGCGAGACAAGGCCCCGTACCAGCCACCTACAGCAGGTCTCCTCCAGGGGCCGCAGCGCGCACCAAAAGATGAAAAGTTTGGTAAAAGTTGAAGCAGCGGAGTATTGGTGCGTCCAACGGGTACAGCCGCTACCCGACCTTTCCTGCCCTCGCCCGTCCCTCTAGACTACAGCAGGAAAGATTTTGTCACCAGTGTATAGGGACAAAAATTTTCCTCCTCCTCCTCCTCCTTTTCCTCCTCTTCTTCCTTCTCCTCCTCAAAAGACACTCATACTCACCCACCAACAAATCAAAGTTGAAGAGAGAGAGAGAGAGAGAGAGAGAGAGAGAGAGAGAGAGAGAGAGAGAGAGAGAGAGAGAGAGAGAGAGAGAGAGACTTCAAATTTATCTTACCTTGAGGTCGACGTGTATAATGTGTCCTTATGGCTCATGTGTCCGTGTCCAAGTTCGTTTGAGTGTGTGTGCGTGTTTCATAGAGAGGCTCAATGTGTCCTTATGTCTACCTGTGTGTGTGTATGTGTGTGTGTGTGTGTGTGTGTGTGTGTGTGTGTGTGTCATAAAACCCTCCATCGTCTCCAGTCATGTGTCCGAGTATTACATAACCGTTTAATGTGTCCTCGTGTGTGTGTGTGTGTGTGTGTGTGTGTGTGTGTGTGTGTGTGTGTGTGTCATAAAACCCTCCATCGTCTCCAGTCATGTGTCCGAATATTACATAACCGTTTAATGTGTCCTCGTGTGTGTGTGTGTGTGTGTGTGTGTGTGTGTGTCCGTGCCTCATAAAAAGCCTCGATCGTCAACATCCGTCCAGGGGTGACCAATGGCGCCTCGAGTTGTTGCAAGGAGCTGATAGATGGCGTCTCGTTAGCCACGGGGTAAACACACTGATTTACGACGCTCGGGGGGCGCCGCCGCTCGCCAACTCCCCTCATTTTTCCCCTTCTTCCTCTCCTCTCCTCGCCCTTCCTCTCCCTTCCTTGCCCTACCTCTCCCTTCCCCTCCTTTCCCTTACACTCCTCTCCCTTCATCTCCTTGCCTGTCCTCTCCCTCTCTCTTTCTCTCTCCCTCTCTCTTTCTCTCCCCTTTCAGTTTTCGGTTTGCTGGTCTCGTTTTCTTTTTTGTTCTTGTTTTCTTGGTTTCATTTTTTATTCGTTTTTTCTGTTTTTTTTTTTTAAGTTTCGCCTCTTTTTTGTCTTGTCTATCTTTTTTTTCTCTCTCTCTCTCTCTCTCTCTCTCTCTCTCTCTCTCTCTCTCTTTTGCCTTAGAGCGCGGTATGGAGGGAAATGAAACACACACACACACACACACACACACACACACACACACACACACACACACACACACACACACACACACACACACACACACACACACGCACACTTATGAAGGGAGAGAAAGAGAGAGAGAGGGGGGGCCTATGAGTGTGTGTTTGTAGGGGGTGAGAGAGAGAGAGAGGGAGAGAGGAAGAGGGAGTAAGGGAGAGGGAGACAAAGAAGGGAGGGAAGGGAGGGTAGAGCTGGGTGTGTACAGAGGCTGGGAGATAAAGAGGAGAGACGAGACATGACTGGGAGGTTGTTTATAGATATCTGGACCGATCAATAACACGGTCGATAGGAGGAGGAAAGGAGGGAAGGAATGGAGAGAAAGAGGAAAAATAGGTTGTGACTGAAGAAAGGGATGGAGAGAAGGAAGATATTAGTATGGATAAAGAGGAGGATAAGAGGGAATGGACGAAAGGAATGAAGCGTAAGAGGAATAGGTTGTGATCGAGGGAAGGGATGGAGAAAAAGAAGATGCGAGTAGGAATGAAGGGAGGAAAATTATGGAAGAAAGGAATGAAGGAATGGAAGGAAAGGAAAGGAGTAAAAAGCTAGAAAGTTGTGATTGATGAAAGGGATCGTTGAAAGACTGAAGAGAAAGAAAGAAGAAATGAGAAGGGAAAGAGGGAACGAAAGGAGGGATGAGAGGAATAGAGGAAGAGGAGGAAGGAATGGAAAGAAAAGTAGAGTATGATTGCAGGAAAGAATTGTTAAAGGATTGAAGAAAAAGAAGACACAAGTAACGATAGAGAGAAGAGAAGAAGGGAAATGAAAAACGAAATGGAAATAAAAAGGAGAAAGGAGATTTGAGGGAGAAGAATCGTCGAAGGATTGAAGAGAAGGAAGATGGGAATAGAGATAGAAGGGACGGAAGGGAAGGGAGGGAAGGGAAGGACTCAACCAGATGAAATTCACGTTTTATAACTTCATGGTCTGGATTCTTGGACAGCAGTGAAGGGAGGAAGGGAAGGGAGAGAAGGAGGGGGGAAAGGGAGAAAGGGAGAAAGGGAGAAAGGGAGAAAGAGAGAAAGAGAGAAAGAGAGAAAGAGAGAAAGAGAGAAAGAGAGAGAGAGAGAGAGAGAGAGAGAGAGAGAGAGAGAGAGAGAGAGAGAGAGATATCACACTTCTACCTCCTCCTCCTCCTCCTTCTACACCTCCATTTCGCCTTTTTTTTTCTCATCGTATTTCCCTCCTCCTCCTCCTCCTCCTCCTCCTCCTCCTTCCTTCTTATCCTCATCATCCACATTATCTTCCTTCTACACCTCCATTCCTTCTTTTCTTTCTCATCATCATCTTTCCTCTTCCTCCTCCTCCTCCTCCTCCTCCTCCTCCTCGCCACCTCATCCACGGGTACGTTAAGGGTTTAATGGGTTTTAATTGGTTATAAAGAGAGAAGCATCGCGTTTGATCGCTCATTAAAGGAATCTAAACCTACTTCGCCGATGATGTTTTGGATCACGTGCTGAGAGGCCGTGTGTGTGTGTGTGTGTGTGTGTGTGTGTGTGTGTGTGTGTGTGTGTGTGTGTGTGTTCAAGGAGTCACGACCGCAAGAGAGACACGAAAAACAACACAAATTAACATGTTTTTTAATGTAACTGAAAAATTATTTGGAATTTTATAAAGGAAACAAGGAGAGGTGGATCCGTTTTGAGAGAGAGAGAGAGAGAGAGAGAGAGAGAGAGAGAGAGAGAGAGAGAGAGAGAGAGAGAGAGAGAGAGAGACTAAATCCTTACTATATAAACTCAGATTTGGCGTTTAACTAAATTTTGCATCATTCTCCAAAGCAATAAAACGAGAGAAGAAAAAACACATCAAACACCATCAGGGCCGCGAAGCCTACAATGTCAAACGCAATAACGCGACTAAAAAAGAAAAGAAAAAACATAACAATAATAATGCATGGAAATGATAATATTACTCGTGCCATTAATACCGGATGTGCAGATTCTTACCTTTGATCACCACCTGTTATGGCTAATTAAACACCTGGGGGAACGAGGAGCAATCAAAGGTTAATAAGGTCTGGAGGCTTTGTGATTTTATTGCCTTCGCGAAAGAGACGAAGGTAACGGCGCTGATAGAAAAGGTGGGACATTCACTATTGATTACAGGTGTGTGTGTGTGAGATAGACTGACAGGTAGAAATATGAAGAAGCACAGGGATATAAAGACAAGCGAAGGAGACGAAGGTAATGGCGGTGACAGAATAGGTGGGACATTGACTGTTGATTGCAGGTAGATTATTAGACAGGTGTGTGAGAGAGACAGGTAGACAGGTAGAAATGTAAAGAGGTACAGAGACATACAGACAAACGGAAGAGACGAAGGTAATGGCGGTGATGGAAAATGTGGGACATGTACTATTGATTGCAGGTAGATAATTATTAAACAGGTGTGTGAAAGAGACAGGTAGACAGACACAGACGCAGAGGCATGAAGGATTAATATGCAATAGGGTGAAAAAGAGAGAGAAAAAGAGATAGATAAAGGGACAGATAGAGAGAATAAGAGATAGATAAAATAAGATCGACAAAAAAGAGAGAGGTAAAGGTAAAGAGGCACAGAGACACACAGACATACAGACAAACGATAGACATCTACAAGAACGTAATAGCGGTGATAAAAAAGGTGAGACATGTATCATTAATTACAGGTAGATTATTACGAAGGTGAGAGGGAAACAGACAGACAGCAAAGAGGTACAGAGACAGACAGACAGACAGACAAAGGCAGACAGTGAACCAGACACATAGAAAAGGGAAACTGAGGTCTGAAGAGAGAGAGAGAGAGAGAGAGAGAGAGAGAGAGAGAGAGAGAGAGAGAGAGAGAGAGAGAGAGAGAGAGAGAGAGAGAGAGAGAGAGAGAGAGAGAGAGAGAGAGAGAGAGAGAGAGAGAGAGAGAATAAAAAAAGGGTGTACGCGGTGATTTACTGCTCCCAAAAGAAGGCGCGGCGCCCCCCTCAACACCTTTTTTTTATTGAGGCTCACTTTTTATTTACTGGAGGGGAGGAGGAGGAGGAGGAGGAGGAGGAGGAGGAGGAGGAGGAGGGGGAGGAGGAGAGGGAGGAGGAGGAGGAAGAGGATGAGAGAGAGAGAGAGAGAGAGAGAGAGAGAGAGAGAGAGAGAGAGAGAGAGAGAGAGAGAGAGAGAGAGAGAGAGAGAGAGAGAGAGCAGAGGGGCGTGTTGGGTTCTGTCCCTTGTAGGCAAACCGCCAAATGATGATTATCAACACAGAAACTTTATCCCTGCAACATCTATATTACCCCCTCACCCCCCTTCCCTCTCTCTCTCTCTCTCTCTCTCTCAGACATGATTGGCAGTATTCGTGTTTTTATTCCTTTATTTGATTCGTTATTTCGTGTCCAATCAATATTTTCTTTACTTATATTCAGTTTTTTCTAACATTTTTATTTTATTTTACTTTTTTAATTTATTTTCTTCATTGTCATCTTTGTCTTCCTTTATCCTTCCATTCCATTCCTATTCTCTTTATCCCTCCTTTTCCTTCTTCCCTTTTTTCTCCCTTTCTCTCCCTCCTCACCTCCCTTTACTGCTGTCCGAGAGAGAGAGAGAGAGAGAGAGAGAGAGAGAGAGAGAGAGAGAGAGAGAGAGAGAGAGAGAGAGAGAGAGAGAGAGAGAGAGAGAGAGAGAGAGAGAGAGAGAGAGAGAGAGAGAGAGAGAGAGAATACAGGTGAAAGAAATGAAGAAGAATCAGATGGAAGGAGTTTGGAAGTGAGAAAGAGGCGAAATAGGCGAGGGAACAGGAGGTGGAGGAGGAGGAGGAGGAGGAGGAGGAGGAGGAGGAGGAAGAAGAAGAGGAAGAAGACCCGAAGGAAGTGGAAGAAGAGCAGCAGAGGCAGGAAGAGTGGGCGGAAAGGGAAGGAGGAGGAGGAGGAAGAGGAGGAGAAGGAGGAGGAGGAGGAGGAAGACGGAGGAGAGGACTGAGGCATCGTCTGGATAGGTGGCAGTGGCGGCAGTAAAAGAGAAGGCATCAGAGGCAGCATAAAACTCCTCCTCCTCCTCCTCCTCCTCCTCCTCCTCCTCCTCCTCCTCCTTCTGAAGCCTCCCTATCTCCCTGGGGAGGATGAGAACGGGGAGTGGCGGCAGAGTGACCGTTTTGGGGGAGGAAGAAGAAGAGAAAGAAGAGAAGGAGGGGGGAGGAGGAAGGGTCTGACCAGGAGGAGGAGGAGGAGGACGAGGAGGGAGGAACTGGGAGAGGAGTAGGAGGGGACTGGCCAGGAGGAGGAGGAGGGGGAGGGGGAGGGGGAGGTGGAGGTGGGTGTGTCTGGGTCCCTCGGTGGGTTCGCGTCCTGGGTTGCAAACGAGCGGAGCAAACTGCTGGCCTTGCAAACTGCTCTCATCGCAACATTGATTTTGGCACAAAACCCAACTTGTCCTAATATGTGTTAACCCAGCGTACCAGATACCTTCGTCCTTTTGTTAATTTGCTTCGATTTATGGCGTGCGTCCGCTTGTATGTGTCTGTATGTGTGTGTGTGGTGGGGGGTTATGTGTGTGTATGTGCGTGGGGGGTCGCGTTAAGGAGTGTGTGAGTGTGTGTGAATGTGTGTGTTTCATGGATGCTTACAGAGACGAATATAAAAAAAAAGGAAAAAGAAGGAAAAGAGAATACGAGAAAGGCAGAGATGAAAGGAATAGGAGGAAGGCAGAGGAACGGCAGGGGTGGAACTTCCTTGCTCTGTGGTCTGGTGTGGAAGGGAGGCAGGGAGGTGTAGATATAGGCAGGGTGGAAGCAGGGAAGACAAGGAGAGAGAGCCACAGATGGAGAGAAGAAGAGATAAGAGAGAGAGAGAATGCCAGGTGGAGTGACGGGTGGGGTTCATAGGTAAAGTGGAGGCAGAAGCAAGATGGACGAGTAAGGTGGAGAAGATGGAATGCATTAATAGTTAAGGTGGGTAAATAGTGGAAGGTGTTGACAAGTGACGTGGAGGAGTCAATGGAGTGGATAGAACAGCATGGAGTCAGCGTGGAGTGTGTTAAAGAACGGGTGGAGGCTATAAGTGGGTGTGGTGGATGAATCGAAATATCAGTCTGAGTAGGAAGCATGTGGATGGGTTTTGTGGACTCGGGGAAGGAGGTAAAGGATATGTGAAGGAAGGAAGATCTTAATATATGTTTTTTTTTTTGTCATTCCTCTTTTTTCCTCTTTTCCATTTTCCTGTACTTTCCTTTCCTCCTCATTTTTTTCTTCTTTTGAGTGGAAGTGAATGGAAGAAAATATCAATGTGGATGGGGTGGATGTGTTAGGTGGAGGTGGAAGAAATGTATTAATGAATGGGCGGAGAAGGAGCAAATAAATGGAACAAATAACAGTGTGGATAGGTTAAGTGGAGGTGGAAGAAGTATATGTGGATGGAGGGAGCAAATAGGTAGAACAATATGGAAGTATGGATGAATTATAAGTGGAGGTGCAAGAAATGGATGAATGTGAAGAACGAATGAAATGGAAAGACAGTTAAGTGAAAATGAATGAAGTGAATGAAATGAATGAAATAAATGGAATGAAAATGCAATGAATGGAAGGAGTGGGAGTGGAGTGAATGGGTGGAGGAAGCAAGTGGAGGATACAAAATGCCAGTGTGGAGTGGTTATATTGAGACAGCGGGGGTGTTAACTGATGAATGGAGGCGGCGGAGTAAGTGGAGTGGATGGATCAAGGTGGCAGTGTGGATGGGTTATGTGGAGATAGCGGAGGTGTTAACGGATGAATGAAGGCGGCGGAGTAATTGGAGTGGATGGATCAAGGTGGCAGTGTGGATGGGACGCTCTCCAACTCCTGCCTCCACTCCACTCCCGCGGGAAGGATCGGCGGATAAATCTCCTCTACACTTGCGCTTTGCTCTGCCAAGTGTGTGTTTGGGGCCGGCGAGGACACGAGGACACGAGAACGGGAGACTTATGGACACGAGAGGATACTTCACATTGTCATCTTCCTCCTCCTCTCTTTGTTCTTCCTTTCTTCTGTCATACGAGAACACAAGACTGAGGGACACGAGGCCATTTCACACAGTCATCTTCCTCCTCCTCTTTTTGTTCTTCTCCGTTCTTCCGTCATACGAGAACACGAGACTGAGGGACACGAGGCCATTTCACACAGTCATCTTCCTCCTCCTCTTTTTGTTCTTTTCTTCTTCCGTTCTTCCGTCATACGAGAACACGAACGTACACGAGACTGAGGGACACACACACAAGGACAATTCACACGGTCATCTTAGTCTTCCTCTTCTTCTTTTTGTTCTTCTTGTTCATTCTCTTCTTCCTCTTCCTCCATACAAGAACATGGACAGGGTGACAAAGAACACACGCCTCTTTTTTTTTCTGTTCTTATCACTCGTTTCATTCCTCTACATGTTCTTTCTGTTACGTCTCTTCCTCCTTCTTCATCTTCCTCATTATCTTCTGCTTTCTATTCTTCCTCCTTTTTTTTCTCTTGTTTTTCTTGTTTCTCTTCCTCCTTCAAGACACGGGACCGGCACTGAACACATGCAACGATCTCCTCCTCCTTCTCCTCTTCCTCCTCCTCCTCCTTTTCCTCCTCCTCCTGTAAATCCGTTATTCTGTTATTCATTTTGAGGCGGACGAAGCATTTTTAACGCCGTTGGTCGTTCACTTTTTTTTTTTGGCGAACTCTTGAAGAAATCGAAATAACACGCGCGCACTTTTGTCTTTTTTTTTTTTGTGTGTGTGTGTGTGTGTCGTCACGTGGCGCGGTGTTTCTGTTTCCCGTTCAAGGTTTTCATTCTTTACGGGCCGAGGTGAGAGGAAAGTGTGTGTGTGTGTGTGTGTGTGTGTGTGTGTGTGTGTGTGTGTGTGTGTGTGTGTTCAAAGGTGACACACAGGTTGTAGTACATTAATTTTTCTTTATTTTCTTAACACCTGAATATTATTACCTAAGACAGACAGACAGACAGACAGACAGACAGAGACATAATGAGTGAATGAATGAACCCCCCAAAAAGAACATGTATAGAGAATAATAGAGAATAGAAAATAAAATAGATAAAAAAAAGAAGGCAAGGGAAACAAATAAGACAAACCGAGAGAAAGAGAAAGAGAGAAAAAGAGAGCGATGGGGCTGTCTAGGAGGGCGGGGCTGTCGGGTACGGTCGGGTCCTGTCGGGTTGGGTCTGTCCTGCCGGGAGTCAACAAGCAGATTAAGTAGCCGGGCCTCAAACTATTGATCTCCTTGAACCTTGACGACTAACGGCAGTTCCTTAAATGAACCAGCGTTGCCAGACCTCCGCCGCCCGCCCGCCCGCCCTCTTAAAGGTGCCGCCCTATCCCGCCCGTGCTCCCTCCCTCCCGCCCTAAGACCGGACCGAGGAAAAGTAGATGGTTGTAAGGAGGGGAGAAAGGTATGAGGAGGAGAAGAAAATCGTACTACGCGGGTGTAAAGGAGAATAAAAGTACGGAGGAGGATGAAGAGGGCAGATTAGTGAATGAAGAAAAGTAGATTGTTGTAAGAAGGAGGGGAGAAAGGTGTGAGGAGGAGAGGAAGGGAGGAGAAGAGAATCATACTACGCGGGTGTAAAGGAGAATAAAAATACGGAGGAGGACGAAGAGGGCAGATTAGTGAATGAAGAAAAGTAGATGGTTGTTAGAGGGAGAGGGAAGAAAGTTGTACAGGGGTGCAAGAAGCTGAAGAGAGGAAGGATGAGTAAGAGGAAGAACGAAAGAGTGAAGTAGACTCGAGTAAGGAAGAAAAACGAACCTGAAGAAATGTAGACTGTTGTAAGGCGGAGAGGGAGAAAGATGTATACACGAGGGTGTTAGAAGTAGAGAAGAGAAGACAAATTCGAGGAGGAGAAAGAGAGCAGATGAAAGGGAAGAACAAAGAAGGATAGTAAGTAGATGAAAGGCAAAGAAGTAGAAAAATGTACGTGGATGTATAAGAAGATGAAAAATGGATAAGTACGAGAAGAAGAAGGAGGAAGAAAAGGAAGAGGGCACATTTGAGAAGGGAAGAAAAAGGAACGATAGCTTGTAAAGTAGAGGAGAAGAAGAGGAATTCTGAAGAGGAAGAAGGGTAAAAGTGTGTTTATGAAGAAGAGGAAAGGTAGATGCGTGTAGAAAAAAAAGAGGTGATGAATACGAGGAGGAAGAGGAAGAGGGTGAATATAGGAAGAAAGAGGATTGGTAGATTATTTTAAGGAAGAGAAGAAAGATGTAAGGAGAAGAGAAAAGATGAGTACGAAGAGGAAGAGAGAGGATAGGATAGAAAAGAGAAAAAGGAAAGATTGAAGAGAGGAGGAAAAGGATAAACTAAGGTAATGAGTAAGAGGAAAGGGAGATGAGTGTGATTAGGAGGAAAAAAAAAGAGAAAAGGTAGAGGATTGGGGAAAGGAAAAGAGTAGATAGAGGGAAAAAAAGTGCTGTGTAGTCCCTGTCTGTGTCTGTGTTCGCTGGTAAAGGAAAGAAGAAAGGAATAGATAGTCGTCGGGAAGAGAAGAAGGGGAAGATGGGAGTTGATGAAGAGGAAAAGAGTATATCGATGGGAGGATAGACTGGAGGAATTCTGAAGAGGAAGAAGGGTAAGAGAGTGTATATGAAGAAGAGAGGTAGATTGATGTAGAAAGGAAGATAGGGGAAGACAGAAGAGGGGAGATAAGTGAGAGATAAAGGAAAAGGCGAGGAAAAGACAGAGAAAGGTGAAGGGGAGTGAGGAAGGGAGTGAGTGACAAGGAATAAGAGAATAGAAGGGAGAGAAAAGAGAGAGAGGGGTGAAAATAGTGATAGTGAAAGAGAAAAGGCGAGAAAAAGACAGAGAAAGGTGAAGGGGAGTGAGGAAGGGAGTGAGTGACAAGGAATAAGAGAATAGAAGGGAGAGAAAAGAGAGAGAGGGGTGAAAACAGTGATAGAGAAAGAGAAAAGGCGAGAAAAAGACAGAGAAAGGTGAGGAGAGGTGAAGGGGAGTGAGGAAGGGAGTGAATGACAAGGAATAAGAGGATAGAAGAGAGCGAGAGAGAGAGGGATGAAAACAGTGATAGAGAAAGAGAAAAGGCGAGAAAAAGACAGAGAAAGGTGAGGAAAGGTGAAGGGGAGTGAGGAAGGGAGTGAATGGAAAGGAATAAGAGGATAGAAGAGAAAGAAAGAGAGAGGGGTGGAAATAGTGATAGAGAAAGAGAAAAGGCGAGAAAAAGACAGAGAAAGGTGAGGAGAGGTGAAGGGGAGTGAGGAAGGGAGTGAGTGACAAGGAATAAGAGGATAGAAGAGAGAGAAAGAGAGAGGGATGAAAACAGTGATAGAGAAAGAGAAAAGGCGAGAAAAAGACAGAAAAAGGTGAGGAGAGGTGAAGGGGAGTGAGGAAGGGAGTGAATGGAAAGGAATAAGAGAGAGAGAGAGAGAGAGAGAGAGAGAGAGAGAGAGAGAGAGAGAGAGAGAGAGAGAGAGAGAGAGAGAGAGAGAGAGAGAGAGAGAGAGAGAGAGAGAGAGAGAGAGAGAGAGGTGAAAATAATGATAGAGAAAGAGAAAAGGCGAGAAAAAGCCAGCCAGAGGTGAGGAGAGGTGAAGAAAGGGAGCGAGAAGGTGGTAGAAGGGAAGAAGGGCTGGAGGGTAAAAGATCAGCGCAGGGATTAGTAACTGGTGCTGAGCTCAGGCTGATGGGCGGCGGCGGTGATCGCATCGCGCCGGGCGGAGCCACCGGGATCCAGGGCCTCCCGATCCGACGATCCTCCTTCGTTAATTAGACCACGCACGAGGACCCGTCATGAGCGACCCCCCCTCCTCCTCCTACTGTTCCCCTCCTCCTCCTCCTCCTCATTGGCGTGGAGAAAGAAAAGGATAAGAAGGAATGACTTTACTTTAGCGTGAGGGAAAGAAGGAGGAGGAGGAGGACGAGGAGGAGGTAGAGGAGGAGGAGGAGGACGAGGAGGAGGAGGTAGAGGAGGAGGAGGAGGAGGAGGAAGAAGATATTGATTGATCTCTTGGTTTTGGTTTTCAGATGGCGTAAGGACAAAGTTTAATGTCGCTATGAAGAGGAGGAGGAGGAGGAGGAGGAGGAGGAGGAGGAGGAGGAGGAGGAGGAGGAGGAGGAGGACTTAACTACCAATTTTACCATACATGAGAGAGAGAGAGAGAGAGAGAGAGAGAGAGAGAGAGAGAGAGAGAGAGAGAGAGAGAGAGAGAGAGAATACCCAAAGATACCTTACTTTTTCATCAGGCAAATAACAAAATAAACGCATATCAACAAATCAAAACAAATACTTGCAAACAAAAACAAAAACAAAAATCCTCCTCAAACTATTCTTTTCTCCTTTTTGAATTTCACTTTTGTTTCATACGACAATAACACAACTCGCTTTTTTCATCGGTTATTTTTTTTCTCGCACTTAAGACAAAACAAAACTCCTCACCTGCCCCACCCCCCCCATCTTACCTGTGTCATTGTGGGGAGGCGGGGGGGCGGTGGGGGGGAGAGAGTGGCAGGTGAGAGCAAAGAGGAAGAGGAGGAATAGATGGAGGTGGAGTGAAGGGAAAGTGGAATGGAAACAAAATGAATAGAAAGAGTGGAGAGGAAGTTGAGGTAGAAGGAGAGGGAGAGGTGAAACTAAATAACGGTGGAGGGGAAGAGAAAGAAAATTGAAGGTGGAAGAGGAGGTGGAGGCTAAACTGAATGAGAATAAAGGGAAGAGAAAGGAAAAATGGAGGTGGAGGAGAGAAAAGTGAAAATGTGGAGAGGAAGAGTGAATATCTGGAGGTGGAAGGGGAGGCACAAGAGAAGGTGGAGGTGACAGTGTGTATTAATTGTTTTTTCTTTTTGTCAACAGGTGAGTGGGTGACAGACGCACACCTGGCCAGTCCCCGGTAGGTGTTGATTGCTGGTGTCTCACCTTTGTTACCTGGCGCCCTGATGTTGTTTCTTTAATTACCTGTTGTCACCTGCTCTTTGTCGATTACCACTAGTTTCATTTTTTTCTAATATAATATGACCTCTTTTTTTTAATTGTTACCTTTTACCTTTCTCATATTTCTTACACGTGTTCACCTGTTCATATTTATTACCTCTCACCTGCCTTTCACAATATAACATGACATAACATAACATAATAACATAATTCATTTTCTTTATTGATATCTGCATTTCAAGCATTTGTATTTCTCTCTTTCACTCCCACCTGTTATTCATTTGTTACCACCTGTCTGCCCTTAGCTCACACAACATACTTTATTATATCTTCCTTATCCCTTTTCCTTTCCCTTCTCCCCATATAACACAACGGAACACATTTCATTTATTCTATCCCTCGTGTCCCTTTTCCTTTCTCTTTCCCTGTAGAACACAATGCAACACAATCTCCTTTTACTTTCTCTTGTCCATTTTCCCGTCCCCCTTATTTCCTATCTTCCTCATCCCTTTTCCTTTCCCTATTCCCCATATAACACAACGGAACACATATCACTTATTCCATCTCTCGTGTCCCTTTTCCTTTCTCTTTCCCTAATGAACACAATGCAACACAATCTCCTTTTACTCTCTCTTATCCATTTTCACGTCCCCTTTTTTTCTATATCCCTTATCCCTTTTCCTTTCCCTATTCCCCATATAGCACAACGGAACACATTTCATTTATTCTATCCTACGTGTCTCTTTTCCTTTCTCTTTCCCTATAGAACACAATGCAACACAATCTCCTTTTACTCTCTCTTGTCCATTTATTCCGTTTCCTTTCAGAGTAAACCAACAACAAAACATAACACTTATTTACCATCATCTCATAACCCTCCTTTTTTTCCACGTCCTCCCCATGCAACACACCAACACAACACAGCGTAACAATTATCTCCCATCACCTCATGTCTCTTCCGTCTGCATGTGTTGTCACCCTCTCCTCCCCTTGCAACACAAAACAACAAGCGTAACACATTTTTTATCACCTATCCCTCCGTTTGCATGTCATTTCGCGTCCTACTCCCCATGCAACACACTGACAGCCCAGCGCAACACAACACAACACAATCACTCTGTTTTGTGGCGGTGTTGGTCGGTGTGTCGCGGCGCGGAAAAACGTAACCCCATCATTCAGGGCCGCTGCGAGAATGTAGGGCGATAATGAAGTGGGAATTTGCTGCGTGAGGGCGGAGTGAACCCTGGCGGAGCAAAACAACAGCGCCCCCCACCCCCCCACCATCCCGCCGCCACCCCCTGGAAAATCACACTTACCACATACGCTTTTTTCTATCTCCTTTTCTCTCGCACTCTTGTTCATAATTACGTGATTGTTTTTATTATTATTTATTATTATTATTCTTTGTCTGTCTTTGGACCCGTTCACACGATACGTAAGCATGTTTTGAACCGTTCGAAACATTGCTGCGGTGATCAGGTTCATGTTCATGGTCGACGTGTCTCGTTCGGACGGTCGAATCCCGAACCTGCTTCGAGACGCTGGTGTGGACGCGTCGCGGGTGACATGTGGGGACATGCACTCGTTGGGACATAGTGCTCGTGCGAGGACGAGGTCGGTGCGTTGACACGACATGGCCAAAGGACCTTGTAGTGCGTCTCACAGACATTTACTTGTCTCTTCATAACTCCGTCAGAGCCACGGACAGCACCACGGACATCATAATGCCGGAATGAAGGTGCGTGAAATGCCATTCACCCTTGATATTTATTATTACTATTTGTCTACACCTCATGGATGAGTTTATGTCCTTTAAGTCGATTTGTTAAAGTACATTTAAAAGCAAATAAACAGACACCAGTCGCAACGAGAACAGGTTATCACAAAATAAGGTATCAGTATTGACACAGTAATGAGCGGGTGGAACTCTGTAAGCATACATACAAAAGACAAACATACACCGCTGGTAAACTGATATGTACAATACAGATGGATAAGGCGAGTCATCCATATAATCCTAGCTATCCATAGATGTGTAAACTGTCCTTACCTTCACGTAATATTCACATAATAAATTGGTAAGTGCAGAGCATATCTATGCCTGGCTGTGTGACTGTCTGTTCGGTTCTCTTTATGTCTGAGCGTTCTGTTGTGCCTTCACCTGCGTGTATCTGTTCCTGTCTGTGTAATCAGGTGTTAGTTTTTCCCGGCTTTCCGCGGCCGCCATAACACACAGTCATAGACCAGTTGCCGGATCAACCAGTTTTTGCGTGTTATTCTTGGGTAATATTGCGAGTAAAGCCGAATTTAGGGCTTAATCTTGTCGGCGCTTGAAAATAAAGTGAAAAAAACTCACTTTCTAATTACGAACGAGTACGTTTTTTTGTGTGTGTGAGTGTATGTTTGTGTGTTGCTTGGTCACCTGCGCCCTAGCGTCACACCTGTGCACCTGACATCTACCTGGAGGCTTAGTGTCACCTTTGCCCTCACTAACTACCTCGCCCTATTTAATCCATTCGTTCATTTTTTTCATCTCTTATCATTTTATGGAGGTGGCAGTAATGAGACAACGGTGAGGGTTAGTGTGAGGTATGAAACACAAAAAGGTAGAATAGAAAAGGATAGAATAGAAAGGATAGAATAGAAAGGATAGAATAGATAGAAAGAGTATTAGTAGCATCAACAAACCACAGGAAATCGAACCGGTAGTACCATGAGTTGTTTTGCAAGGGGAGGGTTTGGAGGGGGGTAGGGGGGTTCAGGAGGTCCTCGTGGTACTGGGGGACGCAGCAGGGGGCGCCGCGGAGACAATAGCGATGGTGAAACGTTCCGCCGCCTCCCCCGAACAGTGTCACACGTCTTCATTTTTTCCCCTTTGGTCTTGTCAGTCTCTTTTTTTTGTCTCGTCTGGTGCTGAACTTTTGAGGAGGAGGAGGAGGAGGAGGAGGAGGAGGCGTGTGACCCTTATTTTCCGTTTTGTCTGGCTGTTAGCTTAAGGTGGTGACAAGAGAAGGACGAGGACAATAAAGGCAATAACTAATTTTCGAAAGTCGGACAAACGTGTTGGGTCAAAGGGACTGGTAATTAAAGGCTGCGTCCATGCTCACCTGTGTTACCTGGCCTCGAGGTGGACAGGTGAGCAGCCACCGAGGACACATAGGTGAAGCTGAAGGAGGAAAAACAGGGAAATTTAGAAAGTTGTAGTAGTAGTAATAGTAATAGTAGTAGTAGTAGTAGGAGGAGGAGGACGAGGAGGAGGAAAGTAGAGCAAGTAAGTACGTAGACATGTGGAGATAGGTGGGTAGATTTATAGGTAAGTTAAAAGGTAGAAGATAAAAGATGGAGGCAATGAAAGCAGAAAAAAAAACATACAGGAAGCTTCGAAATATTCAGAACACACACACACAAAAAACAACAACAACAGACGAAGAGGAAGATAGAGGAGCATATTTAGGTAGAGAGGAGAAGGAGGAGGAGGAAGAGGAGAAGGAAGAGTTGAGGGTGGAGATAACAATAGATTAGGTTAGATATAAGATAAATAGGAAAATGAGGAGTAGGAGTAGGTAGGGAAGTAGGAAGGAGGAGGAGGAGGAAGAGGAGAGGGAGTAGAAAGAGTCGAGGGTGAAGATAACGTTAAATTAGATTCGATAAGATAAACAGATACAAAGAAAGACGAGGAGTAGGCAGGGAGGTAACATGCAGCAGAGGGAGAAGGAGAGGAAGAGGAGGAGGAGGTGGAGGAGGAGGAGGAGCTGAGGGTGGAGGTAACGCTAAACTGGTGTGACGGGAGGGAGAGGAGACGTTACGGGCGAAGAGGCGCCGCGTCACCCAACGACACCCATTATAACAGGACCAGGCGGCGATCACGTGAGGCGGGAAAACACAGCCCTGGAATGTTGTCAGGGAGGAGGAGGAGGAGGAGGAGGAAGAAGAAGAGGAAGAGAAAGAGGAGGAGGAGGAGGAATGTGCTTGTGTCAGGGACCGGAGGAATGCTTGCCTACACGAGTTCCAGGTATTAGCGAAGAAGGTAAAGAAGAAAAAAAGAAAAAAAAAAGAGAATAATCAGAGGGGAAAAAAGGAATGAAAAATATGAAGGATAGATATTATGACCGAAAAAAGGAGCTAAATTGTAAGGAAGAAGAAAACGAAGACAAGGAGGAAAAAGAAGGAGGAGGAAGGGAAGGGGATGAATGAGAGTAGTGAAAAAAAGGATGATAAAGGTCACTGAGAAGGAAAATAAATTATAAAAAAAGGAGTAAACGTGTTAAAAGAAGAAGAGTAAAAGAAGAGGAAGGGGTGAATAAGAGTAGAGGAAAAAATGGAGGATAGATTGTAATGACCGAGAAAGAAGAACGTAAATGGTAAAGAAAGAAAAGGAAAGCAAAGAAAAACAAAGACAAGTAAAAGGAAAAGAAGAAAAGAAGGAATGTAAGAGTAGAGAAAAAAATGCATGATAATTTACGATAACCGAGAATAAAGGTAAATGATAAAGATGGGAAAGAGGATGAAGACAATTGGGAGAAAGCAGAAGAAGAAGAAGAAGAAGAAGAAGAAGAAGAAGAAGAGACAGCACATAGAAGAAGCAGTATCGTCGCGGATGAAAACAAAATCTTCTGCCGATCCATTACTAACCGATTTGATCACCTTCAGTAAATCACCTGCAGTGTGTCATTAGTGTTTGGTGCAGGTGAGGGGGGCGAAGGGGAGACAGGTAGACAGACGGACGGGTAGACAGACAGACACCTTGTTCATGAGTGAGGGAATTTGAGGAGACGGGCGATCTCTTGTTGTTGTTGTTGTTGTTGTTATTGCCGTCGTTGGTTGTTGTTGTTGTTGTTGTTGTTGTTGTTCTGCTTCGTCTTTTCCTTCATCCTCTTCGTCTTCTTTCGTTTTCTTCGTCTTCGCGTTCTTCGTTTTTTCTTCTTCTTTTTCTTCTTTTTCTTCTATTTCTTCCTGTATTTCTTCTTTCATTTCTTCTTCCTGTATTTCTTCTTTCATTTCTTCTTCGTGTATTTCTTCTTCCACATCTCCTTTTCACTGTCTTAAAAATTTCAGTGTCATATTTTTTCCCTTTTTTCATTTCCCTCACCTTCCACTTTTCTCCTCCTCCTCCTCCTCCTCCTCCTCCGTATCAGAACACGAGTGCCATAATGATCACAACTCGCGCGAAATCCACACGAAGAGCCTGTGATATAGACGCAGATTTCCTTCCCTCCCTCCTCTCCCCTCCTCCCTCTTCCCTCCTCCCTCCTTCTCTCCCTCCCTCCCCGCATTTTGTGATCTTGCTCCCTAACTTTCCCTAACTTCGGGGCCACTGAAGGCATCCTGCGCCTGCCCCGAATTTTAAAAAGTCATCTCGCTCCTTTTTTTTTTTTTTTTTTTTGGGTGGATGTAATGGTGGTGATAATGGTGATGATGGTGGTAACAGTGATAGTGGTGGATATGGTGTGATGATGGTGGCAGTGAAAGTGGTAATGGTGATGATTGTAGCAGTGGTGATGATTGTGATGGTAGCAGTGACTATGGTGAACGTAAGAATGGTGATGGTGGGCATGGTGAGCGTGATAATGATGGATATGGAAGCGATGGTAATGATGATGATGATGGTGATACTCGTCAAGGTGATAGTGGTAACTGGTAATGGTGGGTAATGATTGTGTTGATGAAGATTGATATGGTAACTGTTCTAATGAGCCCCAGGCATTACGAAGAAAAAGAAGAAGAGGAAGGAGAAGAAGGGATGAAGAAGATGGTAACTCTGGTAATGGTTATAACAGCAACAATAATAACAATGGTAAAAAAAATGTACTATGAGTGAGGCTGATTAGATTATTTACTGATGAAAACTTTCGCATCAATAAAAATAAATAAAAAAGTAAAACGCACTGCCTCAGAGGTTTAAAATCTAAAAGTCCGAAGCAGCATCGAATCACGAACCGAAGCAGTGAGTGAGTGGCGCGAAGCAGTGAAGCAGTGACGAAAGACTTACTGGGGAGGAGGGGGAGGGGAGGGGAGGGACAAGGGGAGAAGTGGGGAGGGTCTGATGGCCACTCCCAGGAATTAACTCACTGGTCAGACAGGACAAGAGCTTCTCTTTTGTCTGTCTGTCTGTGTGTGTCTGTCTGTCTGTCTGTTTGTCTGTTGAGCTTGGGCTCTGTAGTGTATAGGCTGTGTGGGTATTTATTTAGCTGTTGGTCTGGGTCTGTTCTGTTCGGGTGTCTGTCTGTCTGTCTGTTTATCTTGGTTTTGTTCTTTGTTTAGCTTAAGGACCATGTGGGTATGTATGTGTTGGTCTGTTCTAAGTTAATCCGGCTATCGGAAGTCTTTCGCCGTCTGTTTGTCTTTCTGTCTGTTGGCGTGTTCTGTTAGTCCATCTGTGTCTCGGATTGTCTGTTGGGTCTGTCTGGAGTTGTCATTTTCTTCCTTCATTCCGGAAACTTTTACATCATAATCTCTGTTTGAAGGCGCGGCCACGGAGGGAGGAGGAGGAAGGGGGGAGGGGGGGAGGGAGGGGCGAGGGCGGGGTCTTACAACGGAACTACATGTCTATTTACGTTTTTTTCTTTGGGGGACTTTTTTTTTTCCCGTCGCCGCCTCACGCATGTTGAAACTCGCGTCATAAACTCCGGCATAATTAAAACAAATAAGCAATGGGACTCTACCCCCGCGCGGCGCCGGCGGGGACAAACTCGCCCTTACGCCCGGGGGTCCCCAAGGGCAAGAGTCCCGTGCTGGTGTCCCGGATCGATGAGTTTTCCACGTCGTTTACCAATGTGATATAATTCCGTGTTGGGCAAACGTATGGGGCAGTAACCTTCAATTTGTGGACTGTTTCTCCTTTCCTCTTCTAGTTAAAACACTATTTATTTACGTTACTCGGGCGACGGCGGCACCAGCTAGTTGAGGGAGAGAGAGAGAGAGAGAGGGGGGGGGGGAGGTTGAGAGAGAGAGAGAGAGAGAGAGAGAGAGAGAGAGAGAGAGAGAGAGAGAGAGAGAGAGAGAGAGAGATTAAAGAAAAGAAAGAAAGACAGCAAAGGGAAGAAAATGGAAAGAAAGAAGAGAAAGAAATGAAAGAAAGAAAGAAAGAAAGAAGGAAAGAAAGAAAAAACAAGAGAGAGAGAGAGAGAGAGAGAGAGAGAGAGAGAGAGAGAGAGAGAGAGAGAGAGAGAGAGAGAGAGAGAGACCGACCGACCCACGTTTTTATTTTTCACCTCATATTAATACTCCAGCTTATTATTCTTTTGGTACTTTAATTTTTCCTCCTCCTTCATATGTAAAGTCGGGCAAACTGTCTGAAGCGGCGTGTGAGGTAGGGAGGAGAGACAGGGAGGAGGAGGAGGAAGAGGAGGAGGAGGAAGGGGGGGAGGTTGAGGACAGAAGAAATCAATATGAACTGCTTGTCCGTCCTCTGGTAATAGTCCGAACGAGCTCAGCAAAAGTTCAATTAGATGTGTGACGAGTATTTGTTATCGCGTGTGTCAGGGCTGCGTCAGGAGGCGGGTTTACGAGAAGCAGGAACACGCCCACCCCCGCACCCCACACCCACACCCACACCCACACACAAGTTACTCTCTTCCCTCTGTCCCTCCACCTTCCTCCACTTCCTTACTTCTACCCCAAATTGTAGCTTTTCTTGAATACATTCTCCTCCTCTCATCTATATCTCTCCCCTCCTTTTTGACTCAATATTTCTAAGTTATATATCATCTTATTATAGTGATCTTTCTTCTTGTTCTCTATACCTTTCTCCTTCCTATCTACCTTTAACGCTTTCCTTCAGTATCCACTCCCTTGCTTCTCCTCCTTTTCCGAATCTTCAGCTATTCCTTCTACAGTCTTCATTTCTCATTCCTCCTCTTCCTCCTCCTCCTCCTTTTCCGAATTTTCAGCTATTCCTTCTACAGTCTTCATTTCTCATTCCTCCTCTTCCTCCTCCTCCTCCTTTTCCGAATTTTCAGCTATTCCTTCTTCAGTCTTCATTTCTCATTCCTCCTCTTCCTCCTCCTCCTCCTTTCATCACTGTCCCCCCTTCTATCTAACTCTCCCTTCACCCTTCATTCCTACCCTTCCTGTTCTTCGTTCCCCTCCTTCCTCCATCTCTATTTCCCCTTCTATCCTTCCTAAGTTCTATTATTCACTATTCATTTCAACCCTTTCTCGTTTTTCTCCTCGTTCCTCTGCGCTCTCCATCCCTCCTTCTATCCTTCATTCCTACACTTCCTTTTTTTCTCTCAATTCCTCGTTCATCTCCTTCCTCCATGGCTTCATTCCTCCGTCCCGACCTTCACTGTTCATTTCTACCCACCCTCTTCCTCCTCTTTCCTCTCCTCTATCTCTCCGCCTCCCTTCGTCAGCCGTCAGCAGTATATCGTCGCATCGTCAGTACAAAGCCGCTCTTCGCCTCGCCGACCGCCGCCGCCACACCCCCGCGCCGCGTCACGCCCTCGCCTGCCTCGCCGCCGGTACGTCACCCTCTCAGACGCCCCTCCGAAGCGCCTCAGACTCCCTAAACATCGGCGAATCCTCAATTATCCCGGAGTCACCAGGCAGCGAAATCAAACCGCTCTTTTTCGTCCCCTTACCACCTCCTTTTCCTCTATTCCTCCTTTTCCTCCCCTTCAGTCCTTTATTTTTTCCCCTTTTCCTCCTTTCCTTGTTCTCCCCCTTCCTACTCCCGCTCTCTTCCTTCCGTATCATCTTTTTTTTTTTAATTTATTCCACCTTTTCCCATTCCTTCATTCTTTCCCTTCTTCCTTACCACCCCCTTTTCCTCTACTTCTCCTTTTTCTCTCCTTCATTCCTTTATTCTTTCCCCTTTTCCTCCTTTCCTTGTTCCCCTCCTTCCTACATCCGCTCTCTTCCTTCCCTATTACCTTCTTTTCATTTATTCCTCCTTCTCCCATTCCTTCATTCTTTCCCTTTTTCCTCCTCCTTTTCTCATCCTTTCTACCTCAGTTTTTTCCCTCAAATCCTTCTTCTCTCCTTCCTTCAATCCTTCCCTCCCTCCCTTTTCCCCCAACTTACCTCCGTTTCCTCCCTCCCTTCTTTCCTCCTCCCCTTACTTTCTCTGTCCCCACCCTTCATCTTTCCCTTTTCTACCTCTTTTCCTCATTCTCTCCCTTTGTTACTCCCACTTTCTATCTCCTCTCCCCCTTTCTCTCCTCCTTTCTCTCCTCCCTCTTACTAACCTCTCTTCTTTTATTCCTCCTTTCCCTTTGTTTCCCTTTCCACCTCCGTCTTTTCATCCTTCATCCCCCTCCTATCTCCCTTCGCTCCCTCCCTCATTTTCCCCCTTCCCTTCCTCCCCTCGTTCTCCTTTCCCTTTGTCTCCCTTTCCACCTCCATCTCCTCACCCTTCCCCCCCCTCCTACCTCCCTTCGCTCCCTCCCTCATTTTCCCCCTTCCCCTTCCTCCCCTCGTTCCCCCCTCCCCTCCTTCCCTCCACCCCTCGCAGGATTCTCTCTTCCAGCTCGGCAGTTATTTCTTATTCTCGCGTCACTTATTCCTCTTTTATTTATTTCCCCTCCCAATGGAAAGCCATCAGCCGTTTACGGTCGGTCTGTTCAATAATGCGGTTCTGTATTGTCAATGATGTTTCAGCAGACTCGTGTTTGGTTGAGCAATCACAAAGCCATTTTAAACTTGATTAAGGCCGGGGAGGAGGCCACAGAAATAAGAAGTAGGCCAGGGAGGGAGAGAGAGAGAGAGGAGAGAGAGTGGGAGAAAAAGAGAGGGTGGGAGAGAGAGTGGGAGAGAGAGGGTAGGACAGAGAGGGAGAGAGAAAGCAGGAGAGAAAGAAGAAAAAAGACAAAGAAAATAAAACAGGAAAGAGAGAAGGAAAGAAATGAGAAAAAGAAGGAAGGAAAGAATAGAGGAAAGAAATGAAAGAATGTAGCAAAAAAAGGAAGGAAGGAAGGAAGGAAAGGGTAAATAGAAGGAAATAAAGGACAAAACAAAACAAGAAATAACGAAAAAAGGAAAGAAAGAATGGAAAGAATAGATAGAAAGGAAAACAAGGAAAGAGAGAGAGAGAGAGAGAGAGAGAGAGAGAGAGAGAGAGAGAGAGAGAGAGAGAGAGAGAGAGAGAGAAGACGCGTTCCGGCATTATATAAAATGGAATTGTTGTCGGTGTGGTGAATAAGAGAGAGCAAAAGTATGGGAGAGAGAGAGAGAGAGAGAGAGAGAGAGAGAGAGAGAGAGAGAGAGAGAGAGAGAGAGAGAGAGAGAGAGAGAGAGAGAGAGAGAGAGGAAGAGGAAGAGGAGGAGGAGGAGGAGGAGGAGGAGGAGGAGGAAGAGGAGGTGGTTAGGTTAGGTTGTTAAGGAGACTTGTGTATTGGAAGAATGGGAAATGGAGAAGTTAAGAAGTTGAGGGGAGAGAGGAGGAAGGTGTGAGTTGTGAGGGGGAGGATCAGGAGAAGGAGGAGGAGGAGGAGGCGTGAGGGAATCAAAGGGAGAGAAGAAATGAGGGGAGAGAGTGAGGGAATGAAGGAAGAGAAGGAATGAGGGGAGGAAAAGAATAACACAGGGAGAGGAAATGAAGGGGAAAATAAGCCAGTAAGAAGAAGAAAGAGGAAAATAAGAGGAAGAAGGAAGAACACAATGAAAAGAAGCTGGAATGAGGAGGAGGAAGAGGAGGAGGAGGAGGGGAAGTGAGGGGAAGAGTACAGTGATGAGGGGAAAGAGGGATTAGTGAGGGGAAAATGAGTAGAAGAGGAAAGAGGGAAAATTGAGCTACATTAGAGACGGAGAGAATGTAGAGAAAATATTATTAGGAAAGGGAAGGGAGGTTATTAGAGGAGGAGGAGGAGGAGGAGGAGGAGGAGGAAGAAGACTATATGCCGTTACTCAGATGGAAAAAAAAGGAAAAGTAGAGAATAAAGAATAAAAGGAGAAAAATGACGCTACGTGATAATTATGGAGAAGAAAGAAAATGGAAACTTTATAAAGATTAAAATTGGACCCAAAAAAAAGGGGACGGAAGGGTGATTTTGGCGTACAAGGGAAACTACATTAATCTATCTTTTTTGTATTACTCTCTCTCTCTCTCTCTCTCTCATGACATTTATGCAATAGGCGAAATTATTAAGAAGAAGCACGACACTTTTTTACGAGGTGTTCGTGTGTGTGTGTGTGTGTGTGTGTGTGTGTGTGTGTGTGTGTGTGTGTGTGTGTGTGTGTGTGTGTGTGTGTGTGTGTGTGTGTGTGTGTGTGTGTGTGTGTGTGTGTGGAAAAATGGGTAAATGGATCATAAGAGGAGTTTCCTACCCTTTAACTGGCCATTAGCACACGTGGGAGGAGAGAGGGAAAGTGAAAGGAGGAGGAGGAGGAGGAGGAGGGGAAGAAAAAGTATCCGAAGAAAACAGAGAAAACTAATTAAGCAAAGGATTAATAAAGAAAACGAATATGTGTGTGTGTGTGTGTGTGTGTGTGTGTGTGTGTGTGTGTGTGTGTGTGTGTGTGTGTGTGTGTGTGTGTGTGTGTGTGTGTGCATGAAATACCTGGCGATGAACACCTTGGCAAGAACACCATATGACGCCCACGAGGATCACCAATTAGGCCAGGTAGTGTTGCAGTAGGTGCCCGCAGGTGACCCAGGTGTGGGGGGGGGGGAGAGAGGAGGGGAGGGGCGGGGTCCTGTCAGGTGAGCATTGATCGGGCGGGGGAAGCCTTAATTCGGAACACTTTGGGCTAAATTATGGTTCCTTTGCATTTTAAGTAACGTTCTGCACATCGCACTGACCGTATGTGGTGTGCGGGTATGCGGGACTGGGGCTTGTCAAACACACACACACACACACACACACACACACACACACACACACACACACTGACGGCTATTCATTCTTCATTTTATTCCACGTTCATGTACAAGACACTGACTAACCAAAGGGATCATACGCCAGGAGTCTCGTTGCTTCACTCACCTTTCGCCTCCACTTCTCCAATAGATTCTGATCCTCTGCTTTAGAAGTCTTTTATTATAAACTATTCGTAGGAGCAGCGACTATAGTTTTTTTTCTTTTTTTTTCTTAGTTCTTTTTTTTGCCCTTGAGATTCTTCCTTTCTTCCAAAAAAAAAAGTCCAGGTGTTCGTGTAATAAAGGTGCGCCTCACTGACCTGCCTCCTCACCTGACGTGTTACCTGTACTGGGTCTTGCACGCGTCCCTGATTTGCTCCTCATTAACTGATTGGATTATTATTATTATTTTTTTTTTAGTGCTGTGTATTTGGAAGGATGTTACGTATTCGAGAAGTGAAAAGAGGGAAAGGTAGAGATGGAGATGGATAGGAGAGAGAGAGAGAGAGAGAGAGAGAGAGAGAGAGAGAGAGAGAAGGAGAGGGAGAGGAAATGGAGAGAGAGAAGGAGAGGGAGAGTAGAGGTGTGAGTGGTGAGATGTACGTAAGGGGGGTTCATCACCATCACCACCACCACCATCACCACCACCATCATCATCATCAGTGCTATAAAGAAGGGATGTTGAAGCGTACACAATCACCCTCATCATCACACCCATCAAGAGCCATAAAGAAACAATGACTCAGGACTAATAAAAACTCCACCATCATCATCACCATCATCATCACCATCATCATCATCATCACCATCATCATCACCATCATCATCGCTATTATCATCAAGAACTATAAAGAAACCATGACTGAGGCAAACTTAAATAACATCAATTCCCCCGTCCCCCCTACCATCATCATCCCCCCCTTCCCCCCTTCCCCCACCTACACCATAACACACCCCTCCCTCCATTCCTCCCTCCCCTCCCCCACCACCATCACACACCCTTCCCTTCCCTCTCCCCACCCCCACCACCATCACACACCCCTCCCTCCCCTCCCCCATTCCCCCAACACCATCACACACCACTCTCTCCCCTTCCCCCTCACCCCACCTACACCATCACACACCCCTCCCTCCCCTACCCTCTCCCCCCCACAACCACCATCACACCCCCCTCCCCCCCTTCATCCCACCCCCCCACCCTCATCACCATCGTCATCAGGGCAGTAAAGAAGGCCTTGGCGGGCGGACACAATCAGGGCCTCCGCGCGCCACAACACGACAAAGCCACCGCCGCAGCGCCACAACAAATCTGTCGCCTGTAATGGCCCAATATTTATCTGGCCACGTTATGCCAACCTACCCCCCTCCCCTCTTCCCCTCCCCCCTCCTCTTCCTCCTCCTCCTCCTCCAAGCCATCACCGAAAAGAAGGAAAAACGTTGCTGCCCATACCAAGCTTCGTCTCATTCTCCTCTTCCCTCTCCCATCCCTCTCCCCTTCTCTCTCCCTTCCCCTCTCCTCTTATTCCTCTCCCTTCCCCTCTCCCTCCTTCCACCCCTCTCTCTTCTCACTTCTTACATACCCTTCTTTCTTTCCTCTTCTCTCTCCTGTTACCTACTGCTTTCTCTCCCCTCTCCTCCCCCCTCTTCCTCCCTTCTTCTTCCCCTCTCCCTCCTCTTTCTCCTCTTCCACGTTATCAAGTTGGTTTATGTTTTGTATTGCTGATTCTTTCATTATTTGTTTTACTGATTATACTCCTACTACTACTACTACTACTACTACTACTACTAATAATAATAATAATAATAATAATAATAATAATAATAATAATAATAATAATAGTAAGAAAGCTACAGAGAAGAAAATATATGAAGGTGGCGAATAAAGGGCCGAGACAGAGACATATTGCCCGAGAGAGAGAGAGAGAGAGAGAGAGAGAGAGAGAGAGAGAGAGAGAGAGCGCACATCACTTTCTCTCTTAAATATTAACTCGCTCAAGTCAGTTCGTATGTTCGTCCAGAAGAAGAAAAATTGCCTCCAGATTCTTAACTCTCGTTCCTCATGTCTCCCTCCTCCTCCTCCTCCTCCTCCTCCTCCTCCTCCTCCTCCGCCTTCTTCCTTTTCCTCCCCCTTCTCCATCCTTCTTGAAAGTCTCCTCCCTCTCCTCCTTTCTCTTCTCTTCTTTTCCCTCGTTAACATTCTATCCTTTTCCCCATCTCTCTCTCTCTCTCTCTCTCTCTCTCTCTCTCTCTCTCTCTCTCTCTCTCTCTCTCTCTCTCTCTCTCTCTCTCTCTCATTTTATTCCTGCTAATTTGTAACATCGAAGACCTTTTTAGTGTGTGTGTGTGTGTGTGTGTGTGTGTGTGTGTGTGTGTTGGAGGTGAGGTCAGGTGTGTGGCGTCTATATGCAGGTACATGTAATTATGGATCTATTGTGTTTTATTTTAAGTATTTAATTTTTCACACGTTCGCTTTTATGGTCAGAATGTCATCCCAATGCACACACACACACACACACACACACACACACACACACACACACACACACACACACACACACACACACACACACACACACACACACACACACACACACACACACACACACACACACACACACACACACACACACACACACACACACACACACACACACACACACACATCTACTTTCACTTTTGTCGATTAATAGAACTTAATATGTATAGTATTTTTGTCACTTAGGTTCCTCTCACTTTAATATCTTTTTTTTATTCGTTCTCTCTCTCTCTCTCTCTCTCTCTCAAGTGGCCTAGTTGTTCTGTAATAAGTCCGTAATAGGCCGTGTCGCCAGGTATGAGCAGGTAAAAGTTGTACAGGTGTTTATTAGTTATTGAAGGTGATTTGTTTTGCCGCTAATCAACACCTGTCCTCCTTCCTCACTTTCATCTCACCTTCTTGCCTTCTAGTCACTTTCTCTTCTACCCTTTCATCCTCATTTCAGCTTCCTTTCACTATTTTTTTCCTTTCACCACACCTCGTTATTGCCTCTCCTTACCTTCATACCTGCCCTTATCATCTCTGCCTCTTCTATTCCCCTCTTTCTCTTCATCTCACTTTTATGCCATATTGTCAATTTCCTCTACATTTTCTTCCTCACTTTCCACTTCCCCTTCATTTTTCCCTTCCACCTTACGTTACTAGCACCTCTCCACCTTACCTGCCCTCATCTTCCCAGCCTCCTTTCTACTTTCCTCTCCCCCACCCCCTTCCCCCTCTTTTATCCACCTCTTTGGATTCTTTTTGTGAGCAGCGAGTAGCGGGCTTTTTTATTTTTTATTATTGATTACTTTTTTGTGTGCCCTTGAGCTGTCTCCTTTGTTGTAAAAAAAAAAAAGTTCAGTCATTAGGTCAAAAGGTCACGAATGTTTAGTATCATTCCCTGCAGGTCACTTGATTGGAGTTATTAGCATGTCAGGTCAAGGTGGAGAGTGCCTTAGTGGAGGTCATCTCAGGTAGCTGTTGAGCCGGTTTGTGACGAGTTACTAAACGGTTAAATGAGCGCCTAATATGGCCAGGCAGGTAGTGAGTTCTCGGCTAAGATCACCTGTGCGCCTCACCTGGTCAAGGCTGATTAAGGCGGCACAGGTGAGTTGTCTTGTGAGGTTTTGATTTTTTTACCTGTTTTTTGTGTTGTGGTTTATTAGTGGAGATGGGCAGGTGAGAAAAGGTGTGTGTGTGTGTGTGTGTGTGTGTGTGTGTGTGTGTGTGTGTGTGTGTGTGTGTGTGTGTATGTAGCGGTAAATGAAAGAGAGAGAGAGAGCATTATAACGTGTATTTTTTTTTCTTTTTACGTATTCCCCTAAAGCGCTGGTAGGCTTCCTTCAGGGCCTGGTGGTCGGTCCAAGCCCGTCATGGCGCAGGCAATTTTTATAGTGGCGCCATCTTCTCTTGGCTCATGCTGCCCCCCGGAACTCATTCTTGATTCACTTGGACGGTGTCTTCTAGACACCGTTGATGGTGGTCATCAGGACAGCATGTGGGTAGTCTTAGGCCACTCGGCGGTGACTGAAAAATCCCAGGTGGTAGCGTGGGGATTCGAACCCGCGTCGTCCAGCACGCGGTGAATGCAGGGCCCGCACGCTAACCACTCAACCACCGCCTACCCCCAAAATAACGCTCACATGATCAGCACACACACACACACACACACACACACACACACACACACACACACACACACACACACACACACACAGAGGCATGACTTGTGCTCCTCTTTAGGGTAAAAAGTGGATTTTCTTGGTCGCGGGAGTAGCAACAGCTGTCCTCCAAGCCCTCGTTTCCGCCACATCTCCTCCTCCTCCTCCTCCTCCTCCTCCTCCTCCTGGTGTTCAGTCGTCTCCGTCACATGTCTTTCTTTTTTTCCATTGACGTGGACATTGTTGAGGTAAATAGGCAGCAAAAACTAGACAGGTGAGTCCTTCATTGTGTGGAAAATAATAGTAGATGTTGTGGTATTGTGTTCGTTATAGTAGTAATCACAGAAGTGGTGGCAATATTAAGGGTAACAATTGTGCTTTTATTTATAGTTGATAATTTTTCATGCTTCGTCGATCGTCTATTTCTCTGCTCGGTTTATCTGTTGGTTTATCTTTTTTATCTCTTGTGGATGTCCGTTTATCATCAATTCTTTTTAATGACCTATTCTGTCAATTCTTCCTCGCTGTCTGTACATGCCTGTCTAACTGTCTGTCTGTGAGTGTGTGTGTCGGTGCGACTTGTCTGTCTATATTTTTTTCGATTTCTATCTGTCTGTCTGTCTTTATACCTGTTTGCCCTATCTATTCTTCCTTTCTTTCTTGCTCTCTTCCTTCCTTCCTTCCTTTTTTCCATCCTTCTTTTCTTCCTTTCTTCCCTTCTTTTTTTTCCATCCTCTTTTCCTCCTTTCCTTCCTTTCTTCATTCATTCATTCATTCATTCTTGCCTACTTTTCTTTCGGCCCGCCTCATATATTAGTTTTACTTTTCTACTTTTCTGTCTACCTCTGTCTACTTTTTTGCCTATCCAATGTACTTTCTATCTTTTTTCTTCCTTTTTCTCTTCCTTGCTTTCTTCCTCTCTTTCTCTCATTCATTTCTTCCTGCCTATCTTTTTTTTTGTCGATTTCGTATATTGGTCTTCATTTCTACTTTCCTGCTGTCTACCTCTGTCTATGTCTGTCTGTCTGTATGTATGTCTGTTCTAAGCCTCCCAGCATACCTCAGGACTTGGCTTATATTATAGGTGCGATTCTCACCCTTACGACAGGTGGTCTTAAGGGCGAGAGTGGTACAAATGGGGATCTTAAGGGCTCCATTTCTCCTTCTTTCATACTTGAGAGAGAGAGAGAGAGAGAGAGAGAGAGAGAGAGAGAGAGAGAGAGAGAGAGAGAGAGAGAGAGAGAATATTGAAGGTAAATGTTAATAGAGAAATGAGAGTCGGAGTGAAAGAAAGGGAAAGGGAATGTGAGGAAGAGAAAGGAAAGGAGGGAATGAAGGGAAAACTCTAGACAGGGAAAGTATTGGTAAGGGAAGAAAGGATTATGGATTGTAAGGGAAATAATAGAGGGAGGGGAAGGGTAAATAAAGGAAGTGGGGTGGAAAATAAAGGAAGGGTTGAAAGGGAAAGTAAGGATAGGTAAGGGAAGGTATAAAATGGGGAAGGAAAGTTAAGGAAAATAAGGAAGGAAAGGAAAGGAAAAGAAAGGAAGGGAAGAGTATAAGAAGATATGAAAAAGAATGAATAAGGAAGAAAAAAAGGAAAATGGAAAAAATGGTTATGGAAGGAAGAAAAGAGAAAGATATGGAAAAAAAGAGAGAGAGGTGAAGAGAAACGTAAGGAAGAGAAGGAAGGGGAGAAAAGGAAATGGAAGGGAAGGAAAGGGAAGAAAGAGTAAGAGTGAGTAAGAGAAGGAAAGAAAAGGGAAAAGGATGGAAGAAATTGTAATAAAATGAAAAAAAGGGAAAAGATAGGGTAGAGAAGGCAGGGAAAAGAAGATAAAGGTATGGAAAAAGAGGGAAAGGAGAAATGAGAAGAGAAATTTAGGGAGGGGGGAGGAAGGTAAGGGAGGGTAAGGGAAGGAAGGGCTGAGGCAGGGAGGAAACCATTTTACAAACTTTTCATATTCCATTACATTACGCCGCATGTGTCTATCCCACTTTATCTATCTCACTCTCGCTCTCGCTCGCTCACTTTTTTTTCTACATTATTATTTCTCACAACTTTTATTTCCAGTTCTCCCCTTCCTTCATGCCCCATTCGTATTTTTATTGCCCCTCCTCCTCCTCCTCTTCCTCCTCCTCCTCCTCTTCTTCCTCCTCTTCCTATTCCTCCTCCTCCTCCTCCTCCTCCTTCTATAGTAACCATCTTTGCCAAATCTCTACATCATCCTTTGGTAACTATTCTAGTGATGATGATGATGATGATAATGGTGGTGGTGGTGGTGTTGATGATGATGATGATGTTGGTGATGTTATGGTGGTGATGGTGATGATAGGATAAGCACACTATAAAAGAAAATGGGGTAAGGTAGAGAGGAATGGATGTATGAGGGAGAAGAAGGGAGATGGAAGGAGAAGGGGAGAAACGTGAGAATGGGAGATTAGAAAGGATGCTGCAGGGAGATTTAAAGGTTATTATTATTATTATTATTATTATTATTATTATTATTATTATTATTATTATTATTATTATTATTATCATCT
The DNA here is from genome assembly GCF_024679095.1 of Eriocheir sinensis. Taxonomy (NCBI): domain Eukaryota; kingdom Metazoa; phylum Arthropoda; class Malacostraca; order Decapoda; family Varunidae; genus Eriocheir; species Eriocheir sinensis. Next base: position 5,118,550 of record NC_066567.1, on the reverse strand, counting down.
TTATTTTTTTTTTCCGCGATCTTCTGCTTTTATTTTTTATTTTCTGTTTTTACTCTTTCCCTTTTTCTCCTTTACTTTCTCTTTTCTTTTTTTTCCTTTTAGGCGAATTTCCGGCGGTGAAAAAACACGGATGAAGGCGGATAATTTTTGTTTTTATTCATGGCGACCTGTTATTTTGGCTCTCCTGGAACCGTGTGTGTGTGTGTGTGTGTGTGTGTGTGTGTGTGTGTGTGTGTGTGTGTGGGATGCGCGCAGGGGGTGTTATTCGTATTCGTTGAACAAAGAACACACACACACACACACACACACACACACACACACACACACAGAATCATATTTTCGCTACGTATCACAAACGATTGCATATGAGAGAGAGAGAGAGAGAGAGAGAGAGAGAGAGAGAGAGAGAGAGAGAGAGAGAGAGAGAGAGAGAGAGAGTGTGAAAAAAAAATCATAATGTAACACGCGCGTCTTTGTGGAGGAGTTTATTTATGGCGTCATTTTGAAGTAGATTTTTTGAATTTTCCAAGCCATAGCTCTATTTTTATGGCCGGGGGAGGGCGCGCGACACGTCCAAAACTTGTTCGAGACGGATTCGGCGTCGTCACACGGTTTGAGCTCCATATAATGTTATTTATTTATGCCTCCACGGCCGTCACTCGGGAGGAGGAGGAGGAGGAGGAGGAGGAAGAGGGGAGGAGGAAAGAGGGAAGAGGAGGAAGAAAAGGAGGAGTGTAATTTTAAACATATCCAGGATAGTTTTTTTTCCCATATCTAGTGCACAATGGTGTGTATGTGTGTTTGTATGTGCTTGTGTTTGTGCCGGGGAAGGTATATTACAGGTGTATGCAGGTGCTCACAACCCATATCAATTAGCCTCTACATTCCCTCCCTCATAACCCTTCCCAGGTGTGTGTTATCACCTTCACCGAACAGTAAGTCTCTCCGCAACCCGATCAAGTCATCCTCTCCCCTAATTCTATATCTATAAAGACACCAATAACAATAACAGTAAGTCTAATTGTTACCGAATCAAAAAAGAAATAAAACTACAGCAGAAGGCAAAAATGAAGAACCCCTCACCATATATTCCCATTAACTTCCTTACCTGTCACTACCTGCCCGTTTAGCCAGGTAATTGTCTTCCCTCATCACACACAAACACACACTCACACACCTGTTCACCTGTCGCCGCTCTCCCTCACCTGTATCACCTGGTTCATTGCATCTCGGTCATTAGAAATAATAACATCGCCTGGGAATGGATTAGCGCCGTCACTGTACGTTATGTCGGTGGAGGAAGGTCGGCGTGCGAAGGTTTATTTGATGTCGGGTTTGTTTTGACGTGTGATCGGCGTGCGGGAAGGGCGTGTCTTGGCTAACGGCGCCGAGGGATAGATGGAGGGAGGAGTGAGGGCAGGATGGGTCTGTTTGTCATGTGGGAGTATGTATGAGGGTGTGTATTAGAGAGAAAGAGCGTGGCGTGTATACGTATGTGTGTGTTATATGGACGGAGGAGAGAGGGCAGGATTGATCTGTGTGTCATGTGTGAGTGTTTATATGTGTATTGCAGAGGAGGAGTTTGTCATGCATGCGTGTGTTAGAGAGAAAGAGATAGTGTATTCAATTCCTTTTGTCATCCACTTTCACCACAGTCTCCTCTGATCTTCATAGCTCAGCATCATCAGCATCACTAACTTAACTAACTATACTCACCCTTCCTCACTACCACCACTGTCTCTCCTTATCACCACTCTTATCTCCTTATCCCCAACGTCTTTACTCTCGCAATCTCACGGTTCTCATCAAACTAACTACTTCTCTTCATCTTGCAACACCACCACCATCTCTATCTCCGACATCTACAGCATCCACAATAACATCTCGTCTCCGGTCATCTCTCTCCTCTCACCTCTACGGCATCCACAATAGCATCTCGTCCCCGGTCATCTCTCTCCTCTCACCTCTACACACCTTCATCTCTACCACTACTTCCATCTCCCCCACTCACAGCCTCCACACCAGCATCTCGTCTTGGTCATCTCCGCCTCTCCGCCAAGCCCTCGACGCTCCTCGGCCGCCCTTTATCCCGTGACTTAGGCGGGCATCCGGCGATCGGGCAGCATCATCCCGGAGATCAGGATTGAGTTAGCCCGAAGCCTCCGATATCGCCCATCCCGATAGAATTTGTTATCGTAAAGTTTTAAGTCGACTTCAATGATATACTCGAATAGAACCATCGGCCCAGCGCGGAATACGAAAAGAGGGAAGGAGAGAGGGAGGGAAGGAGAGAGAAGAAGGGAGGAAAGTGTCAGGTTTGAGGGAGGAATATGAGAGGAAAGGGAGGGAAAAATGGGGGTTTGGGGTGTGTAGTTCACGGTGACTGGAGATAAAGGAGGAGGAGGAAGAGGAGGAGGAGGAGGAGGAGGAATGAAGGGAATATAACAGTGAGTTGGAATGACATAGAGCAAGAGGGAAAGCTACAGAGAGAGAGAGAGAGAGAGAGAGAGAGAGAGAGAGAAAGTCTACATAGGTGAGGGGAGAGAAAGAGGGGAAAAGGGGAAGGGTAGTGAGGGAAAGTAAGGAAGGAAGGTTTACTGCCGGAATGATGAGTGGGGAGCAAGGGAGATGAGGGGAGGAAAGAGAGGAGATGAGGGGAGAGGGGAGATGCTGCGAGGGGAGAGACAAGCCTATGGAGGTTGTTGACAAAGAGGGGTTATGGACATTGAGGTTCATGGTTGATGGAGTTTGATAGGAGGAGGAGGAGGAGAAGGTGGTGATGAAAACGAAGACGAAAGGAGAGGACGAAGAAAGTGAGTGATGGAAATGAATAAAGAGGAGAGAGGGAAATGGAAATATAGGAGATAGAAATGGAAATAAAAAAGGTAGAAATAAAAGTAAAAAAAGAGAAAATGGGAATAAAGAAGACAAAGAAATAGAAGTGAAGAGCAGAGAAAGAAACGAAAAAAAAGAGATAAAAGAAAATATGGAAAAGAGAAACGAAAATAAGAAGAGAGAAAAGGAAATAATGAAGAGAAATATAAGTAGAGAGAGAGAAACGGAAATAAAGAAGAGAGAAATTGAAATAAAGAAGAGAGAAATTGAAGTAAAGAAGAGGTTAATGGAAATAGAAAAGAGAAAAAGAAGTAAAAAGAGAAAGAGAAAAGGAAATGAAGAGAAAAATGGAAAGACAGAAGTAGAATTAGAATAAAGAGAAAATTGAAATATAGAAAAAGGAAACGGAAATAAAAAAAAAGACAGAGAAACAGAAGAAAAGAATAAAGAAGAAGGAAACGGAAATAAAGAAGAAAGTGAGAGAAACAGAAGGAAAGAATAAAGATAGAAAATGGAAATAAAGAAGGAAACGGAAATAAAGAAGAAAGAGAGAAACAGAAGTGAAAAATAAAGATAGGAAATGGAAATAAAGAAGAAGGAAACGGAAATAAAGAAGAAAGAGAGAGAAACGGAAGTAAAGAATAAAGAGAGAAAATGGAAATAAAGAAGAAGGAAACGGAAATAAAAAAGACACAGAGAAACAGAAGCAAAGAAGTAAAGAGAGGAATAAAGAAAGTAAAAGAAATAAAGAGAGGAAATTGAAAAAAAAAAAAAGAGAGAAACAGGAATAAAATAAAACTCCATCAGCAACTCGAAATACCTTTAATTGTGGAAAAAGAACACCTGGGGACGATTGATTGATTAGCACCTTTTATATCTGGTTATCGTGGCGGCGAGGAAAAACTCGAACCGAAGAGGACAGAAAAAAGAACCTGTACATCGGAACATTTGTCATAATTAAACTTTTTTGTCTCGATTCTCTTTTTTCATCCTTTTTTTTTGGGGGGGGGGGAGGAGGGGGGGGTGTCGTGTCTCCCTGTGACTGTCTGTCTTTATTTCGTGTTCTGTTTTTGTTTTTATCTGTTTCTTTGTCTGTGTTTTTTTTCCTCCTTTTTTTTGGGGGGAGGGAGGAGGGGGGGGGGTCGTGTCTCTCTGTGTCTGTCTGTCTTTATTTCGTGTTCTGTTTTTTTATCTGTTTCTCTGTCTGTTTTTTTTTCTTCGTTTATCTACTAAATTATCACTGTTTTACGTCTATTCCTTCTTCCTTTTTCTTTATATCCTGTTTTTATCTATCTATCTATCTACTTATCCATCTATCTCTCTATCCTAATATTCATCTGTCTACTTTTATCTTTTTTTCCTATATTATTAGTGTTTAACGTCTATTTCTTCTTCCTTTTTCATTTCATTTTCATTTTTCTATCTATGTCTTTATCTGTATCTATCCATATCATCATCATTTATCACCATTATTTCCTTCACCATCTTCTTTACAAACAGTCACCATTGTATCAACAGTCATTGCTATTAACTCTACATTCATCTCTATCTCTTTTATTTCTCTCCCTCTCTTTCTTTCTCTCAGTTCTCTTCATTTCCTTAAGAACTTTCTCCACAAGACACGCGCGGAGAAGGGTCTCCTCCTCCTCCTCCTCCTCCTCCTCCTCCTCCTCCTCCTCCTCCTCGTTCGTTAATTCCGTAATGCCGCGGCCTGACAAAGGAGGGAGGTAAAAAAGGGTGGAGGAGACAATCAGGTGTATACAGGTGTTCAGACCCTATTCTCTACCTCCATTCATTCCTTCGTCTTCTCTGTGTGTGCGTCTGACATTCCATCTTTTCCTCTTTTTTTCCTCTCTTTAATATTCTAATACAACTTTCTACTCATACATGTCTGTCATTCCGTCCTCACCTCCTTTCATTTCCTAATTTAATACACGTCTAACATTCCATTCATCTCCATTTTTTTCTTCACTCCACTGCCATTCCAACCTTTCCTCCCTTCGCCTTCATCCCCGTCTGTTCTCTCCTTCCCTCGTCTGTCCCTCAATTCCCCGTCTCCTTTTCATTCCCTTCATTTATTTAATCCTTCAATTCTCACCCTTTCTTTTCTTCTTACCTTATCTTTTTCATTTTGTGTATTTCATTCCTCTCCATACTTCTCCTTTATCCCTCTTTTTCTTAATTCGACTCTTTCTACTTCCTATACTACCTTTCTCGCTTAGCTTCTTTCTATATATTTTTTACATTACCTTTCCTTCCTTCCCCAATCTCTCCTTGCCAATTCATTATTTCTCCTTCATTTTCTCCCTTCCCCCCATCTGCTTTTCTTCCACTTCCCTTCCTCCCCTATCTCCCTTTGCCATTCCATTCTCCCTCCTTCCCGTCCTGCCTCCCTCCCTCCCTTCCTTCCTCCCCTTATATCTCTCTTCTGCATCCTCCCTCCTTCTTCCCTTTCCTTATCTCTTCTCCCTCCTGAAGGTGCAGTTAGGTTTTTTTCTTCCCTTTTTCCTGTTCGCGGTAAAACTAAACCCTGAAGGCGACGGAGGGAAGATATAAACCAGTTCTTGCGGTTTTTCAGACAGGTGGTTACGTTCAGGTGACGCGCGGTGGGCAGGTGAGAAGGTGGTGCGGGGTGCTACCTGAGTGTTACCTGGAATTTGAGGAGTTGCTTTGTGTTGCGGTTGTGTTGGGTTATGCTGGTGTTGTTTGTGTGTGTGTGTGTGTGTGTGTGTGTGTGTGTTGCTCTGTTGCTTGTGTTGTGTGAGTCAAATTGCGTGTGGAGATAAAACACAGACACACACACACAGACAACGAACAATGCATCCGGAAAACGAGACAGAAAAAGAAAGTAAAAAAAAGAAAAAAAGAAAAAAGAAATAAAAACACGTTGAACAGCGGAGAGGCGGCGCGGATGTCTGGGTGAAAAAAAAGCGATATTTACGTAGATAATAAAATGCGAATAAATAATCACACGGCTTTGGTTATCATCTCCAAGTAGCGAAATGACATCAAACTCGTGTTATTGTGCATCATTACAGCGATTTTATATTCCAGTGTAACAAGACAACAGCTGGACGCGCGATAACCAACACACACACACACACACACACACGCACGCACACGCACACGCACACATATGGCCATTGTTATATCATGCCGCCATTTTCTAATACTCTCTCTCTCTCTCTCTCTCTCTCTCTCTCTCTCTCTCTCTCTCTCTCTCTCTCTCTCTCTCTCTCTCCATCTTTATTTCCGTTTTCTTCCCTAAAATTTTCCTCTTATCGCCTTCATCTTCGTTTCGTTCCTTACCTTTTCCTTCTCACCTGCCCTTCCTCGCCTCGCCCGCCTCTCACCTGTGTTCTGCCTTCCCCAGGTGAGCCGCCCGCCAGCCCAGGCCACGCCGGGAGCTTGATGTCCCACGGGGTAATGTACAGTTTTGCTTTTGTTTGTTTCTGTGTGTTTGTGTGTTTCTTTTTGTGTGTGTTTTGCAGTTTTTGGGAGGCGGGTGTGTTGGGTGAAAATGTTTGATCATGGGTGTCAACATACTCCTGTTCGGGTACACACACACACACACACACACACACACACACACACACACACACACACACACACATGAATGCAAAAATATTGTCTCGTTGCCATAAAAAGTGGTTGTTTTAAGCGCGCTGTGTGTGTGTGTGTGTGTGTGTGTGTGTGTGTGTGGTGTGTGTGTGTGTGTGTGTACGCCCATAAATAGCAGTGGTGTTGACTGTACCTGTGATGGTGAGACTGAGGCGACACAGGTAATGGTGGTGTTGGTAATGATAGTGGTAGTTGTGGTGGTGGTGATGATGGTGGTGATGACTGAGGTGGTGATGCAGGCGGCGATAGGCGTAATTTATGGTGATGGTGGTGATGGCGGAACCCACCTAGGCGTGTGGAAGGGGGGGGGGGATGCGAGTGGAGTGAAGGTGGGGATGGGTGGGGATAGTTGGAAAGGGTAGGAAGATGGAGTGACTGGAAATAGGTGGGGATGATGGGGAGATGGAGTGAGTGGTGAGCGAGTGGAAATTTGTGGATGGAGTGGATGGGAGGTGGAAACGGAAGATGTACTGGAGTGAGAGTGGAATAGGTGGGGATGGGTGGGAACGGTATGGAGATGGAGTGGATTGGAGAGATGGAGTAGGGAGATGAACTGGAGTGAAAGTGGAAATAGGTGGAGATAGGTGGGGACCGTATGAAAATGGAGTGGATGGAAGATGGAGTAGGGAGATGAGGTGAATTGACAGTGAAGATGGGTGGAGATGGATGGGAATTATGGGGACATGGAGGAGAGGGGAGAGGTGGAGTGGGGAAGTGGAAATGGGTGAGGGTGGTGGGACGTGGAGTAGAGGGGAGAGGTGGAGTGGGGAAGTGGAAATGGGGGAGGGTGGTGGGAGGTGGAGTTGAGGTTGACACGGCTATACGAACACACATTTCCAACCTTTTCTTCTTCTTAGTCATATCCAAGTGATCTTATTTTCCTTACCTTTTTCACTGCCCAGGTAACCAAATCTTTCTCTTATCTCCGTTCATGCGTGTTGGGGGTGTTGCGTTCCACTTCAAGATAGCTTTGTTTTTTATCTTTTTTTTTCCTTCTTTTACCTTTCCGCGTGGAGGGAGACTCGCCGTAACCATACAAAAAAAGACGTAACAATCCCCGAACACCTGCAATTAGTCGGTCTGTATACGTGCCCTGAATACCTGTATATACCCGGGCAGGTGAGAGAGAGAGAGAGAGAGAGAGAGAGAGAGAGAGAGAGAGAGAGAGAGAGAGAGAGAGAGAGAGAGAGAGAGAGAGAGAGAGAATAAAAACGTGTTAAGATCCAGTTTCCCATCACTCCCTCTTTATATTCCCTTTTGTGTGTGTGTGTGTGTGTGTGTGTGTGTGTGTGTGTGTGTGTGTGTGTGTGTGTGTGTGTGTGTGTGCGCGAGAGAGAGGAAAATGCACACACAAAAGATAAACTGTTTGCTTTTTTTTTTTTTCCTTTTTTTTTGTCCCCTCAGAAGCTAGATTTTTATCGGGGCGTTTGACAGTCCGCGGGTTTATCGGTCGTCCGTGTCTGTCCGTCCGCCTGGCATCCACTTATCAGCAGCATCCGTGTTTGTGTGTTTGTGAGTCGCCGGATCATATCATTCTCACCTGCAGATACCTGGACCCGCTTCACCACCGCCCTCTTGTTCTCTGTCTGCCTGTCACACCTTATACTCGTCTCAATTTTTCTTCTTTATCCTCTTCCTCTTTCTTATTTTTTTCTTCTTGCTTTCTTTCATCCTCCTCCTCCTCCTTCTTCATCTCCTTCGCCATCAGCTTTTCCTTCTTTATCCTCTTCCTCTTTCTGTCACACATTTTACTCGTCTCTAATTTTCTTCTCCCTCCTTCTTCACCTCCTTCGTTATCAGCTCTTACTTCTTTATCCTACTCTTCTTTCTTCTTTTCCTTCTTCTAGTTTTTGTTTTTCACCTCCTTCATAATCATCTCTTTCTTCTTTATCTTACTTCTCTTTCTTCTCTTTCTTCTTCTGGCTCTCTTTCCTCCTCCTCCTCCTCCTCCTCCTCCTCCTCTTCGTTCATTACCTCCATTGCCATCAACTGTACCGCTCTTTTTTTTCTCTCCCTCCCTTTCTTCCTTCTACTTCTCCACTTCCTCTACTTCCATTTCCTTAGTATCTCCATTCATTTTCTTATCTCCTTTCTCCTACTTTCTCCACCTTCGTTTCCTCCACTCCTATGTACTCCTCCTCCTCATCTCCTTCCTTTCCTTCCTTCCTACTCTTTCTCCACCTCCGTTTCCTCCACTCTTGCCCTGTTCCTCCTTACTCTTTCTCCACCTCCGTTTCCTCCACCCTTGCCCTGTTCCTCCTCCTTACTCATTCTCCACCTCTGTTTCCTCCACTCTTGCCCTGTTCCTCCTCCTTCTCTTCCTTTCCCTCCTCCTCATTATACCCTTACCTCCTCCGCCATCTCTTGTACCGTTCTTCCTTACCTCCCTCCCTCCTTCCCTCCCTCTCTCCCTCCCGGCGCCTGCATCGTGTCGTAAAGAGGAATTCAATGCCTTAATAACTCAATTTTCTGATTTAATTCCCGTTCCCGCCGTGTGAGTCTCCATGATACTCGCCATTATTGGTTCCTCCTGATGGGCCCTGACAGCGTTGTGTTTATCTCCAGGGGCGTGAGGTGGATGAGGAGAGGTGGAGGAAAGATGGAGGAAAAGTGGAGGAGGCTGGCAGGTGAGGTAAGGGGTCAGGTATGTCTTGTGGAAGGGGCTAAGTTTGGTGAAGGGGTTAAGGAGAAAGGGAAAGTGGGTGTTAGGGGGTTGGTTAAGGTAAGAGGAGGAAGAGGTAAGGCTAGGTAAGGGTGGTTAGGAGGAGGAGGAGGAGGAGGAGGAGGAAAAAGGTAATGAGGGAGAGGTTGGCTTGCAAAAGATTTCCAGATGTACGTTTTTTTTCCTGTCGTGGCCTGTGTGTATGTGTGTGTGTGTGTGTGTGTGTGTGTGTGTGTGTGTGTGTGTGTGCTCATCTCGTACACACACACACACACACACACACACACACACACACACACACACACACACACACGCACACACACACACACACACACACTCGCCTGTCCGTCAGTGTGTTCCCTTCCTTCCTTCCCTTCCGAACGCTTCCTTCTTCCTTCCTTCCTTCCCTTCCTTCCCTTCCCTTCCCTTCCCCTTCCTTCCCTTCCTTCCTTCCCTTCCTTCCTTCCTTCCTTCCTTCCCTTCCTTCCTTCCCTTCCCTTCCTTCCTTCCCTTCCTTCCTTCCTTCCTTTCCCTCCCTTCCTTCCTTCCCTTCCTTCCTTCCCTTCCCTTCCCTTCCCTTCACATGACTATACTTCCCTTCCCTTCAGTTTACTTCCCTTCCCTTCCCTTCCCTTCCCTTCCAGTTACTTCCTTCCTTCCTTCCTTCCTTCCTTCCTTCCCTTCCTTCCCTTCCCTTCTTTCCTTCCTTCCTTCCCTTCCCTTCATTTACTTCCCTTCCCTTCCCTTCCCTTCCCTTCCCTTCCCTTCCAGTCAATTTACTTCACACTCTCTTTACCCTTCCCTTCCCTTCCCTTCCCTTCAGTTCCCTTCCCTTTCCGTATCAGCTCTTCCCTTACCTTCCCTTTCCTTTCCCAACCGTACCTACCCTTCTTTTCCGTCCCTATATTTTCTTACCGTCCCTTTCCATTTCTTTACCCTTCCCTTCCCTCTTATCTGCATCTATTCCCTTCCCTTCCATTACCATCTTTTCCTTTTTCTTCCCTTCCCTTCGCTTCCCTTTCTTTCCCGTCCCTTCTCTTTCCCTGTCCTTCTCCTTTTCTTTCCTTTTTTCACCCTCATCACCAGACTCCGTTCTTCTTTACCGAGAGAGGAGCAGCATCCTGAAAACGAGATGCTGAGAGAGAGAGAGAGAGAGAGAGAGAGAGAGAGAGAGAGAGAGAGAGAGAGAGAGAGAGAGAGAGAGAGATGAGGCAGGTGACTTCTCAGCAAATAAAGCATCGCACGCACCCTATTCTTCTTCTTCACCTTCTTCTTCGTGTCGTCCTCCTCCTCTCTCTCTCTCTCTCTCTCTCTCTCTCTCTCTCTCTCTCTCATGAATTCCATCTGTTCCTTCGAGTCTTCCATAAAATTATGCTTTAAACTGTAAGTCTTAAAGAGATTTAGAGACGCGCCAATATATCTTCCTCTTCCTCCTCCTCCTCCTCCTCCTCCTCCTCCTCCTTCTCCTCCACCTCCTACTCGTCAGCCCAACACGCGGCATCAACCATCCATCACTGACAATACTTTTTAGCTTCCTTTGTTTGCCGCCAGAGTGCACCGGGGGAAAAAATCGCAGGCAGGTCGTTTTTTTTCCACATTTTTTTCCCCTTCCGTCTCCTGCTCTTCCCTCGTGTCCCCCCCCCCCCCCCTGCTCCTCTCTCCTCGCCCTCTCAAGACTGTGCTGTTTTTTAATGCCTCATCCCCAGGTCAACACGAGATCTGCGCTGATAACTCGTGTGTGTGTGTGTGTGTGTGTGTGTGTGTGTGTGTGTGTGTGTGTGCGTGGGCGTGTGGGGGGAGTGGAGTGCTGGGATTTACCTGGTGGGGCATTTACCTGGAAAGTCATTTACCTGGGAGCATTTACCTGGGAGCATTTACCTGGGGGGCTTTTACCTTGGGGCATTTACCAGGGGGCTTGTATGCCTAAGGATGGGGCTACGTGACAGGGGGGGGCGGGGGGGAGGGATTTACATGGAGATCTTACTTGCTGCTTCTCCTCCTCTTCGTCCTCCTCCTCCTAAATCTCCTCCTTCTCCTCCTACCTCTTTTTCAGGATAAGGGAGAGGTAAGGAGGCAGCCAAGTGGAAAGCCTTTTAGCCATTAATTTAAAGGTTTTGGTCACTTTTAAAATTAAAACTAAACCAAGGATTGTTGATTGTTTTTTTCAGTGTTTTCTTTTTTAGTGAAGGTTTTGTTGTCCCCTAACGAGAAGGTTCGGGCCGAGGAGTGTTTGCTTGTTAATTTAGGAGAGGAGGATTTTGCCACTTTTTTGCAGACTCACGAAAAAAAGGGGATTGTTTTAGCCACGTTCTTTTTAGCCTCAAACAAGAAAACACGAAAAAAGAAACTAGGGACTTTTTAAGGGAGTGTTTTCTTTCACCTTTAAAATGGGAATGGGACGGAGAAGGGAGTTTTTTTCTTTACCTTAAACAAGAAAACACGATAAAAGAAACTGTCGACTTTGAAGGGAGTGTTTTTCTCACCCTCAAAATGGGAAAGGGAGGGAGGCGTTGTTTTTTTGTTTTTTCCTTTAGCAAGAAAACATAACAAAAGAAACTGTCGACTTTTTAAAGGATTGTCTTCTTGCCTTAAAAAGAGGAACGGATCGGAGAAAGGAGTTTTTTTCTTTCTCTTAAACAAGAAAACACGATAGAAGAAACCGTCGACTTTGAAGGGAGTGTTTTCTTTCACCCTTAAAATGGGAAAGGGGCGGTGAAGTTGTGTTTTTTTTTCTTTACCTTAAACAAACAAAAAAACAAAACAAAAAAAACAAAAAACGGTAAAGAAACGGGTGTCTTTTTAAGGGCATTTTTCTGACCCTTAAAATAGAAATGTGACGGAGAAGGGGAAGGGAGGCTTTTTCTTTACCTTAAACAAACAAAAAAACACGAAAAAGAAACGGGAGGGGGGGGGGGGGGGTCTTTTTAAGGGCTTGTTTTCTCACCCTTAAAATAGGAAGGGGACGGAAAAGGGAGGCCTATTTTCTTTACCTTAAAAAAAAGAGAACACGGTAAATAAACAGGCGTCTTTTTAAGGCCATGTTTCTTGACCTTTAAAATGGGAAGGGGAACGGGCAAGGAGGCTTTTTTTCTTCTTTTTTCTTTCCCATAAACAAGAAAGCAGGAATAACAAACGAACGTCTTTTTAAGGGTACATTTTAACACACTTAAAATAGGAAAGGGAGGGAGACAAGGCGAGTTTTTTGTGTGTGTATTTTTAAAGGGAGGTGATTTAGCCGGCCGTAAATAAGAAAAAGGACAAACAGAGAACAGAAGACTTTTAAAAGATTCGGTCACCCTTAAAAAGAGGCGGAAGAGTATTAAGTGACTTCAAGAGTAAATATTACCTGTGTTCTGCCTCGGTGCGTCGCCTCGCCCGCCCCGCCCCCTCCAGCCTTACCTGTAATCAGCGGGGGCCAGAGGGTGAAGGGCGGCCAGGTGAGGTCAGGTGAGGCTGGGCGGACAGGTGTTTCTGAACGGTTCATACAGGTGGGTGAGTCGATTCGTTCCTCCCTTACCCCCGTGTGCCTTACATTTTCCTAGTTTTCCTCTTTCTATTTCCTTACCTTTTCCGGATTAAGGGAGAAAATAAAAGGAAAGGGAGAGATGAGGAAATTTTAAAAGGTTCGGAACGCTTTGTCCTTCCCATACCTTCGTGTTCAGTACCCTTTCTTATTTCTTTTTTTTATCTTTTCCGGTTTAAGGAAGAAAATAAAAGGAAAGGGAGAGATAAGGAAATTTTGAAAGGTTCGGAACGTTTTGTCATTCCCATACATTCGTGTTCAATACCTTGTTTACTTATTCTTTTATTTTTTTCTTATCTTTTCCGGTTTAAGGAAGAAAAATAAAGGGAAGGAAAGGAAAGGGAATTCTGAACGGTTCGGAACGCTTCGTCCTTCCCATACCTTCGTGTTCAATACCTTTTTTGCTTATTCTTTTATTTTTTTCTTATCTTTTCCGGTTTAAGGAAGAAAAATAAAGGGAAGGAAAAGAATAAAGAAGTTCTGAACGGTTCATATAATTGGGGAGCCGGTTTGTCCCTTCCTTACCTTTGTTTACCTTACCTGCCTTACCTTTTTCCCTCCTTAGTTTGAGAAAGGAAATAAAGGTAAGGGGAAAGCTATGGCAAGGGTAAGGTAAGGTTTATACAGGTGGATGCGTCGAGTCGTCCTTTCCTTACCTTCACGTTCATTACCTTTCTTACCTTTTCCTCCGCGGTTTAGGGAAGAAAAGTGAAGGTAAAAAATGGCAGGGAAGACTAAGGGTGAATTACTCTCAATCACGAACTTTCTAATTACTCTTTTATTTTACTCTTTATTTCGTACTTTTTAGAGCGAACACTTTCCTGGGTCTACCGCGGAAGGGAAGAAGAAAAGAAACATTATTATACCTGTTGGAGGGAGGAAAGAAAAGAGGGAGAGACGAATTAACCAAACTACCTGTGTGTTTTAATTTTCTTCCATCTGCACTGATTAAAATCGTTGCGTTTCGAATTTCAATAGGTGGCCCGACAGGTAATTGGGGGTTAACACACACACACACACACACACACACACACACACACACACACACACACACATCATTAGGTTAGGATCTCAAGCAAGACATCTTAAGCTGCACATGATATCCTTTCCCCTTAGTAGGATTCCTGAGGGGAGGAGGTTATAGGTCCTTCCCGTTGGCCGCCTCCCCGCAGGATACGCGCCGAGTCTTCCTGCGAGTGTTGTGTTTAAGACGCAGTTATGTTGAGAAAATGCAGACTCTAGTAAATGTCAGTGAACGATAAGAAAGTAGCAAGTCATCTCCTCTCTGTGTGTGTGTGTGTGTGTGTGTGTGTGTGTGTGTGTGTGTGTGTGTGTGTGTGTGTGTGTGTGTGTGTGTGTGAGTAGTGAGGGCTATTATTTGATATTTATTGAGTGTTGACTGATGTTGGCGTGTGTGGTGGAGTGTGTAAGCTGG